>NC_045446.1:97444098-97486349 GCF_002776525.5 Piliocolobus tephrosceles
TTGTAATTTCCCCATTACTATTACAAATGGGCTGGGTTTTTTTTTATAATTTTTTTTATTATACTTTAAGTTCTAGGGTACATGTGCGTAACGTGCAGGTTTGTTACATATGTATACTTGTGCCATGTTGGTGTGCTGCACCCATCAACTCGTCAGCACCCATCAATTCATCATTTATATCAGGTATAACTCCCAATGCAATCCCTTCCCCCTCCCCCCTCCCCATGATAGGCCCCGGTGTGTGATGTTCCCCTTCCCGAGTCCAAGTGATCTCATTGTTCAGTTCCCACCTATGAGTGAGAACATGCAGTGTTTGGTTTTCTGTCTTGTGATAGTTTGCTAAGAATGATGGTTTCCAGCTGCATCCATGTCCCTACAAAGGACACAAACTCATCCTTTCTTATGGCTGCACAGTATTCCATGGTGTATATGTGCCACATTTTCTTAATCCAGTCTGTCACAGATGGACATTTGGGTTGATTCCAAGTCTTTGCTATTGTGAATAGTGCTGCAATAAACATACGGGTGCATGTGTCTTTATAGCAGCATGATTTATAATCCTTTGGGTATACACCCAGTAGTGGGATGGCTGGGTCATATGGTACATCTAGTTCTAGATCCTTGAGGAATTGCCATACTGTTTTCCATAATGGTTGAACTAGTTTACAATCCCACCAACAGTGTAAAAGAGTTCCTATTTCTCCACATCCTCTCCAACACCTGTTGTTTCCTGACTTTTTAATGATTGCCATTCTAACTGGTGTGAGATGGTATCTCATTGTGGTTTTGATTTGCATTTCTCTGATGGCGAGTGATGATGAGCATTTTTTCATGTGTCTGTTGGCTGTATGAATGTCTTCTTTTGAGAAATGTCTGTTCATATCCTTTGCCCACTTTTTGATGGGTTTGTTTGTTTTTTTCTTGTATATTTGTTTGAGTTCTTTGTAGATTCTGGATATTAGCCCTTTGTCAGATGAGTAGATTGCAAAAATTTTCTCCCATTCTGTAGGTTGCCTGTTCACTCTGATGGTAGTTTCTTTTGCTGTGCAGAAGCTCTTTAGTTTAATTAGATCCCAACAAATGGGCTGTTTTTAATGTTTTGTTCTCTCATTGGTTGCATAAGTTAGAATTCCTTTGATTGCAAATAACAGAAAATCCAACTCAAATTGCTATAAACAAGTGATAGCACATATTGAGTGCTTATTATTGATAGAAATGGATCTAAGTACTTTATATGTATTAATCTTTTAACATTTAAATAAAATAAAAAGACTTACTGATTATCATCAATAAATATCAATAAATGAATCATACATCTGGCTTCAGACATAGATGAATCTAGCAGCTCAAAAAATGTCCCCAGAATTGAGTTTGTCTCCATCTCTTGGCTCCACAGTGGCAAAGTGACTGAAGCCGCTCCCACGCTATTTACTTTTAAGTTCAGGTCCTTGCAAGAAGTTTGGAAGGGCAGCCTGTGTTAAATAAAGACCTGGAATTGAGTCTCTTAGTAGCCTAATTTGAGACATGCACTCATCTCTTGAACAATGACAGTTGCTAGAGGAAAGCAGTGCTTTGACTAATTGTGGTCATGTGTCACTCCACCAAAACTACAGACATGAAGAGAGAAGGAGGAGTCACTCACCTCTAAATAAATCAGGTACTTTTAGAAGAAGTGGGACAAATGAATACTGTTGAAGGGCGATAAAAAACAACTAATGTCTACTCTGTTGATTACTACTCCATTGGTTATTATTTTTAGCTTGGATTAAAATTGCACACATATAGACATTCTCTAGCATCTATTTATCTACATATGCATTCTTACATATATGCATATATATGACAACCAACCAGCTTGGATAGTTGTTTGGTTTTTTGTTCGTTTGTTTTTGAGACAGAGTCTCGATCCATTGCCCAGGCTGGAGTGCAGTGGCGTGATCTCAGCTCACTGCAACCTCTGCCTCCAGGGTTCAAGCAATTCTCCTGTCTTGACCTCCTGATTAGCTGGAACTACAGGCACCCGCCAACACGCCTGGCTAATTTTTGTATTTTTAGTAGAGACAGGGTTTCACCATGTTGGTCAGGCTGGTCTCGAACTCTTGACTTCAGGTGATCCACTCACCTCAGCCTCCCAAAGTGCTAGGATTACAAGTGTGAGCTGAAGGGGTGGCCTGCCCCTCCACACCTGTGGGTGTTTCTGATTAGGTGGAACGAGAGACTTGAGAAAAGAAATAAGACACAGAGACAAAGTATAGAGAAAGAAAAGCAGGGCCCAGGGGACCGGCACTCAGCTTACAGAGGACCCACGCCGGCACCGGTCTCTGAGTTCCCTTAGTATTTATTGATAATTATCTTTACCATCTTAACGAAAAGGAAGTGGCAGAATAATAGGATCATTGTAGGTAGAAAATTAGCAATAAGACATATGAACAAAAATCCCTGTGACATGAATAAGTTTAAAGGAAAATGCTGTGCCTTGAGATGCATATGCAAACTCTCCATAAACCTTTTAGCAGCATTGCTCCAGCAAGTCCCACCTTATTCCTAAAGGCGGTTTTCTCCTTGCTCAGTAAACAAAGTATACAATCGGGTTTTACACGGAGATGTTCCATTGCCCAGGGAGGGGCAGGAGACAAATGCTTTTCTCTTACTTGAGATTAAGAGAATAGTGATGACTTTTAACCAGCAAGCAGCCTTTAGGCACTTGTTTAACAAAGCACATCCTGCACAGCCCAATATCCATTAAACCTTGAGTCACCACAGCACATGTCTCTTGCAAGGACAAGGTTGGGGGTAGGGTCACAGATGAACAGCATCTCAAATACAGAACCAAATGGAGTCTCTTATGTCTACTTCTTTCTATATAGACACAGTAACAGGCTGATCTGTCTTTCTTTTCCCCACAGTGAGCCACTGTGCCTGGCCTTGGATAGTTTTAAATTATTTTAATATGGATGTTGTACTAGATTGACTGCACTAGAAGCCTCAATTTTCACACCTCCCTGAATCTGATTTCTCCACTCTCTCCACTGATTGTGGGCTTCTGCCTTGCTTTTCACCAATAGACAGTATCACACTTGATGCAGGCAGAGGCTAGAAAAAGAACCTTTGCTTTGAGAGGCAAGGTGAGAGGATCACAAGGTCAAGAGATTGAGACTATCCTGCCCAACGTGGTGAAACCCTGTCTCTACTAAAAATACACAAATTAGTTGGGTGTGGTGGCACGTGCCTGTAGTCCCAGCTATTCTGGAGGCTGAGGCAGGAGAATCGCTTGAACCCGGGAGGCGGAGGTTACAGTGAGTCGAGATTGCACCACTGCACTCTAGCGTGGGTGACAGAGTGAAATTCCATCTAAAAAAAAAAAAGAAAGAAAAAGAACCTTTGAGTTTCCTGTTCCTCTATTTGAGCGTGTTCACCATCATGGGAACAAGCTCGGGCTAGCTTGCTGGAGAACCAAAGACCATGTGGAGGCAAGTCAAGCTGTCTTTGGCAAAGTTATCCTAGACCAACGAGTCTGCAGCTGATCTGCCAGCTAACTACAGATGCATGAGCAAGCCCAGCCAAGATGAACCATGCTCAACCCAGATCAGAAGGGCCACTCAGTCACAGACTCACAAGAAACAATAAAAGCCCGTGGTTTTGTCACTGCGTTTTGTGGTGATTCATAATGCAGCAATAAGTATCTGAAACAGACACTCTCCACGTATATCTAGTAATATGATCATCAAAGTTTACAAAGCAACTAAGCCTAAGAGACTAATAATGAGCTAACTCTGATGGTTGGGAAGATATCTGGAAGGAGAATGACACCTGACTCTAGCCTAAGCAGGTTGCTACAGTGGACAGGCAGGCTGTCCGAGGCCATGGAGAGCAGGATCAAGAAGTGCTGAAAGCAGAAGTTAAGTTGCAAAACAAAGACAATTGACAAACTAATCGACCTGCAAGTTCTCATTCATACATTGATTGAAATACTGTTGGGTGGTACAATGTATCTAGGCAAAGCTAAAGGAGCCAAGAAGAGCAGACAATATTCATGAAATGAGCAGAGCATAACAATCCTTGTACTATGGTCGAATGCACACTGGCAAGATATGGGGGCTGAGTGCCACAGAAACTTGAGAAGGGGAACAGCACTTCTCCTTCTCAAGGGTACAGGAAAACTGAAGGAGAGAAACTGACTCACATTTTCCTATGGAATGGGGAGAATATAGTCCCTAGAAATTTGGAAGCTCAGTTTCCTGAAGTATCTGAATCATGCTGTGAGCTCTAAAAAAAAAAAAAATCTGAAAAAAAATTATTTCATTGGCTATGTGATAGGATGGAAAAAACAGAGTTAAGATCAGATCTGAGTTTTATTTCTGGCTGACCTTGGGCTGGCCACAGAATGTCTTTTGATCTTAGTTTCCTCATCGAGAAAAGGAAGACATGAGATAATCTCTAATGTTTCTCCACTTCTGAAATTTTCCAACTCTCTATATGAAAGAAGAAGCCAGCCATAAAACAGAAAATGTAATTTGGGGGATATGTCGTCTACCTTAATTTTGGTGCAAGAATCAGCTCTTCATCAAGGAGCTGTAAGGAGAGAGAAAAAGGCGGCAAACTGTCATTTCAAAGCCAAGGATGAGGGAGCTATCCACATTAGACTTCGAATACATGATGAAAAAGAATAATCTTTCAGCTATTATCTTTTTCCAGAAACCTTTCAAATCTCCCAAGAGTAATGAGGCCTATGTCTACTTTTTTTGACAGTGTGAAAAATGATCAAACATCTCTCTCTCTCTCTTCTTGGAACACAAAGTCTCAGAGTTCAAATAAATACCTGTTTAATGACTTAGGGAATGGTACTTCAACATTAACTGTCATTACTCTCAATACATACAGTCGCCTAGGTCATTACTGAGCTTTCAACATCCATCCCCATTCTATTAGCATCTCAATTTGCTGGCAGGGGAATAATTATCCTCCTCTAGGTAGTCATGGAGAGAGGATAATTCTTGAAAAACATTTCTCACACTAGAAGATGAAGATTTAGGATCTTCTTTCCTCTGGTCTTAGCATGCAATACTAAGGTTGGCCAATAGGACACTTCCTATGAGGACTTGGAATGTGAACCAGCTGGGGCTAGGATTGGATGTCATTCTTTCTAGGTATTGCTCACCAGATGATTTTTTTCCCCACAGTGCCTGTTGAGATTTCCATGGCTTCTACATGTTTCTGAAGCCTGGACCTTCAGGCTCATGTTTATTGTGCGGGCCCCGTGATGTTATCAACAAATTCCCGTTAGCTTACGCTATTTTGAATTCATTTCTAGTAGTTAAAAATCCTGCCTGATTCATGATATTGCACCAGAACCAGTCATGTGCCTAAGTTCACAGTGCTATACTGTCTCTTATGTCCCAGACCCTAACATGCTGATTCCTCTGCATTGTGTGCTCTTCCTCTTTGAATAATGATTCACAATGGCAAAGACATGGGATCAACTCAGGTGCTCATCAACGGTAGACTGGATAGAGAGATGTGGGACACATACACCATAGAATACACATAGCCATAAAAAAGAATGAGGTGGGGCACGGTGGCTCATGCCTGTAATCCCAGCACTTTGGGAGGCCAAGGTGGGTGGATCACGAGGTCAGGAGTTCGAGACCAGCCTGGCCAACATGGTGAAACCCTGTCTCTACTAAAACTAGAAAAATTAGCTGGGCGTGGTGGCAGGTGCCTGTAATCCCAGCTACTCAGGAGGCTGAGGCAGGAGAATCGCTTGAACCCGGGAGGCGGAGTTTACAGTGAGCCGAGATGGCACCACTGCACTTCAGCCTAGGTGACAAAGCGAGACTCCATCTCAAAAAAAAAAAGGCAAAGAATGAAATTGTGTCCTTTGCAGCAACATGGAGGGAGCTGGAAGCCATAATCCTAAGCAAATTAATGCAGGAACGGAAAACCAAATGCCACATGTTCTCACTTACAAGTGGGAGCAGTGCACATGGACACAAATATGGGGACAATAGACACTGTGGAGTACTAGAGGGTAAAGGGAAGGGAGCGGGTTTTTAAAAACTAGCTATTGGGGGCCAGGCGCAGTGGCTCACACCTGTAATCCTAGCACTTTGGAACCCCGTCTCTACTAAAAATACAAAAAAATTAGCCAGGCATGGTGGTGGGCACCTGTAGTCCCAGCTACTTGGGAGGCTGAGGCAGCAGAATGGCATGAACCCAGGAGGCGGAGCTTGCAGTGAGCCAAGATTGCGCCACTGCACTCCAGCCTGGGCGACAGAGCGAGACTCCTTCTCAAAAAATAAAACAAAATACTACCTGTTGGGTACTATGCTCACTACTAGGGTGACAGGATCCGTACTTCAACCCCTAGCATCATGAGATATTCCCATGTAACAAATCTGCACATGTACCTCCTGTATCTAAAATAAAAGTTGAAATTAAACAAAAAATTAAAATTAAAAATATACTCTTAAAAAATAAATAAATAATTCACAATTTGGGGGTATGTTTTATGGCGATTCTGCAGTGTAGCAGTTAAAAGCATGGGTTAAAGTCCCAGTTTATCCACTTAGGAATGATGCAACAAGTTAGTTGTTTTGACTCTGTGTCCCCACCCAAATCTCTTGTTGAATTATGATCATTGTTGAAGGAAGGGCCTGGTGGGAGGTGACTGGATCATAGGAGTGGATTTCCCCCCTTGCTGTTCTCGTGATAGTGAGTGAGTTCTCACGAGATCTGGTTGTTTAAAAGTGTGTAGCACTTCCGCCTTTGCTCTCTCCTCCTGCTCTGCCATGTGAAGAAGATGCTTGCTTCCCCTTTGCCCTTCGCCATGATTGTAAGTTCTCTGAAGCTTCGCCAGCCATGCCTCCTGTACAGCCTGTGAGTGGATTAAGCATCTTCTCTTTATAAATTACCCAGTCTCAGGTGGTTCTTTATAGCAGCGTGAGAACACACTAACACAACACCTTTGGCTTCAGTTTCTTCATTTGTAAAATGAGGATAATAGAAGCATCCACATCATAGGGTTGTTATTGAGGACTCAATGAGTTATATTGCCTGAGAGTAAAATTCGCTAATATATTGAATGAGTATAATACTTGGCACCTGGAAAGTGCTGCATCATTACTGGCTATTGTATACCAAGTGCTTTACAAACAACTCTCTCTGTTTTTCACAACAATTTTTGGAGTAGGCACAATCATCCCCATTGTATGTATAAGGAAACTGAGGCCCAGAGAAGTTTAAAACCTGCCTTAGGCCCCATATCTAGTAAATAACAATGGCAGAGTCAAATTCATGTTGGTATCTTGCTATCTTCTACTGCCTGACTTATCTCAAGTTTTATCTCCCCCAGAAAGCCCTGAACCCCTAAGTGGTAGAATTTTAGTTGGGGAGGCTCTCTGCTGCTCCCTAAGCTCAGCTCAAGTCCTCTCCCAGCAAAACAGCAATGTCAAATTGTAATCGTGCCTCTGGACTTGAAGCTCCTTCAAGTCAGGGACTGGGCTTTCTTTGCTCAAGCACTGCGCAGCACAACACCTGCTACACAGCAAGTTCTCTGCGGAATAATTGAGGAATGAATGAAAAGGAGGGCATGAAAGGGGAGGATGGAGGAACCTAGGTAACATTCACCTTCACCTCTGTTTTGCCTGGAGCTAGGCCTGAATCTCCCTGATTCCAACCACACAGAGTAATGCAGAGACTTAAAAGTCAAATCACAAGGCCATGGAGCCCAAAAGAGTGTGATTTTTTTAACCATGTAATTCACCTCGTGGGATTCAGTCCCTGGGATGTAATCTGAGATAGAGGAAAAAAGATTTTATATAAAGAGATGCTCATGCCGGGCACGGTGGCTCACACCCGTAATCCCAGCACTTTGGGAGGCCGAGGCTGGTGATCACTTGAGGTCAGAAGTTCAAGACCAGCCTGGCCAACATGGCGAAACCCCATGTCTACTAAAAATACAAAAAATTAGCCGGGCGTAGTGGCACAAGCCTGTAATCCCAGTCACTCAGGAGGCTGAGGCAGAAGAATCGTCAGAACCCGGGAGGCGGAGGTTGCAGTGAGCTGAGATCGCACCACTGCACTCCAGCCTAGGCAACGAGCGAAACTCCATCTCAAAAAAAAAAAAAGTAAAAACAATAGCATAGTGGTAAATAATGTTGTTTTATAATATAATAATAAAAAATGATAAGGTTCAAAGCTAAATTTATTGCATGCTTACACTACAATGTACAGTATTCAAGGCACTTTAAATATATTAACTCAACCCTCAAAACAGTGCTGTAAGAAAAATACTACCATTATCCTGCCCTGCCTCTTCTGAGACAGGGTCTGGCTCTTGCTCAGGCTGGAGTGCAATGGCATGATCTCGGCTCACTCCAGCCTCCGTGTTCCAGTCTCAGGTGATTCTCCTTCTTCAGCCTCCTTGGTAGCTTAGACTACAGGCCTGCACCACCACATCCAGCTAATTTTTTGTATTTTTAGTAGAGACAGGGTTTCTGCATGTTGCCCAGACTGGTCTCGAATTCCTGAGCTCAAGTGATCCTCCCACCCTGGTATCCCAAAGTGCTGGGATTACAAATGTGAGCCACTGTGCCCAGCCCCATTATACCTTTTTTATGATGAGGAAATTGAGGCACAGATGTTGCCTGAGTTCATAAAGCCAAGAAGAGACAGTAATAAATAATAGGTACTAATATGGGAAAAAAAATATTTACACTATAATTCATGTGAGAAAAGCATGTTTATTTAGTCCTCAAAAATAAATGTATGTTTATTTAGTCATCAAAATGCTTCTAAACAAACAACAAACAGAGAGACAGAGTTTCAACTCTATCACCCAGGTTGCAGTGCAGTGGCATGATCTCGGTTCACTGCAACCTCTGCCCTCCGGGTTCAAGAGACTCTTCTGTCTCAGCCACCTGAGTAGCTGGGATTACAGACGCCCACCACCATGTCCGGCTAATTTCTGTATTTTTAGCAGAGACAGGGTTTCGCCATGTTGGCCAGGCTGGTCTCAAACTCCTGACCTCAGGTGATCCAACCACCTCAACCTTCCAAAGTGCTGGGATTACAGGCATGAGCCACCACGCCCAGCCTCTTTCTAATCTTAATAGAACCCCCTTGCAGATCCATTCCTCCTCTCCCACCCCCAGGGTCCACAGCTCACCTCCAACTGCCCACTCCCTGGCTCATCCACGTCCTTATAAATTTGTATATGAACTATGTCTATGGACTCCAAATAGTTCTCCCACTACAACTTTCCCCCATTAATCTGTTCTACTCTTATTTGTGAAATTTAGCTTCCCATAGGCAGCTCTGATCACATTTTTTTTTGGCTGAAAAACCCTCCTTGATTCCTCACAAACTTTATGTAAGAAAAATCGCCTTTAGGTGATATTTTTATCCTTAAGGCATTTGAAACAACCGTAGACAAGGCTCTTCTTAGAATGAGGGAAACTTAACACATAGAAGAAATTTAGAGGTCATCTAGATTGATTTCTTACCCACATATTTAAACTCACATTTTTAAAGCTCTATGCAGAATGAATTGGTGGGACAGAGAATAGAGGAGGTGGTCTTGATTTAACTCGAGAGACTAGATAGACTAGACTAACATCATAGGTTTTGTTCAAACCCACATCATCTTGTACTGCTGCATTTGCTTCCTCAAAGGTACTTTGCTTTCAATCTCTCCTCCCTTCAAACTTTGTATCATGTCACACTACCACAGATATATTTCTGAGACCTAAACTTATGTCATGCCTTTGAGAGCTTCCCATTCTTGCAAAATAAAGTCCATACTTGGCATTCAGATGGTGAAAACCCTTTGGTATCTAGTCTCAGTGGAAATAGCTGGAGTGCAAACATGTCTGTAGTTCATGGCCCCTCTCTGTATCTCCACCCTTTGTAATTTTACTTTGTAGCTCCTCCCATTGAGGGGTGGAGTCTGTTTCCCCAATCTTTGAATTTAGGCTGTTCTTGTGACTTTCTTTGGTCAACAGAATGTGGTAGAAATGACAGAGTACCAATTCAAAACCTAGTTCTAAAAAGGCCTTGTCCATGTCCACTCACATTCGTGGAACTCTGCCACTGCCATGTGAACAAGCCCACGCTAGCCTACTAAATGATCAGAGACTCATGTCTCAGCCAACAGCCAGCCGATCACCACATGTGTGAGTGAGGCCATCCTAGGCAAGCCAGCCCTGGCAGAAACCCCCAGAGGGCTTGTATAAACAGTAATACATACTTATTGTTTACTCCGCGTGATTTAGGGTGATTTGTCACACAGTAGTAGCTAAATAAGACACCAACTGACCTTCCAGCTTCTCCTACCACTTCCCACTTTGTACTCTGATTCTTACCCCAAATTACTTGGTATTCCCTGAATATCTCACAATCATGTCTCAATGACTTTATTATGCTGCATCCTCTGCCTAGGAGGCCCTTTTCTCTTTCCTTTCTTGTGAAAATCTGCTTGTCATTCAAGATCCAGCTGAAACATCATTCATTCATTCATCAGATATGTATTGAGACAAGGCACTGAGGTCTCACAACTGAGCAAAACAGCCTGTGCACTCAACCAGCTCACAGATGAGGAAAAGTTAAACGAGTAAATAGTCAATGTCACTTCTTTCTTTCTCTAACTCCTTTAGGTAGACTTAAGTCTTTCTTATTCCTTCCCACGCACTTTCATTCCTCGATTATAGCACTCCTCACAGCGCGATGCCAGCCATAATAACAATAACTAACTTGGAAAGCTCTTATGGAGAGTAGATGAGATTATAGAGGCACAGCCTTTAGCATGCTGCCGGAAACACGGTAAGTGGAAAATAAATGTTAGCTGTTGATATTTTTAGTTAACACACACGTTCATCTCCCCTGCCTGACTGCATATAAGCTTCTTGAGAACAGGAAATGACTCAAATTCAGCTTTGTGTCTGAAGTGCCTAAAGAGAATATATGCCTGGCACATAATAAACACTCATTAGATGTTTGTTGAGCAAACATCACCAGAAGTGTAAGAATTGAGCAAAGGCCCAATAATCACAGAGCTGTTCAGTGGCCCTGGGGCTCTTGGATTATACTGGGGCGCCCTCTGCTGTGTATATGTTGGGTATAAAGTGAAATTTTTAAGGAAGCCCACAGGAAAGTTTCCAGAAAGGCTCATTCTGAGCAAAGGTTTCTCTACTCGAGGGGTACTACACCTTGCCCCAGTTATACACCTGGGGTCAGTTTATTTTATTGCTGAAACCACCTATGTTATTTACGGGGTTTTCCTTGTCTTTCTTTTCTTTCTTTTTTTCTTTTCTTTTCTTTTTTCAGGGTCTTGCTGTCGCCCAGGCTGGAGTGCAGTGACCCAGTCACAGTTCACTGTAGCTTTGAACTCCTGGGCTCAAGTGATCCTCTTGCCTCAGATTTCTGAGTAGCTGGTACTACAGGTGCATGCCACCACACCCAGTTAATTTTTTAAAAAAATATTTAGAGGCCGGGTGTGGTGGCTCACACGTGTAATCCTGGCACTTTGGGAGGCCGAGGCAGGTGGATCGTGAGGTCGGGAGTGCAAGACCAGCCTGGCCAATATGGTGAAATATCACTTCTACTAAAAAAAAAAAAAAAATGCAAAAATTAGCCGCACGTGGTGGCACGCACCTGTAGTCTCAGCTACTCAAGGGGCTGAAGCAGGAGAATCACTTGAACTGGGGAGGCGGTGGTTGCAGTGAGCGAGATCGCACCACTGCACTCCAGCCTGTGTGACCAAAAAAAAAAAAAGAAAAAAATTTTTTTTTGATCACCCTACTCTGTTCCCTGCCACATTTGGAATCCTTTTGAGAAGAGAGAGAAGAAGCAACTACATACAGGTGACATATCCATCACTTGAGATTCTAGCTGACGACATCCAAATGTATCTCAACTCACAGAGTAAATGCCAGATCATGTGCCATGATGACTTAATCATGTTATCGTAAAGAAAATATTTAAACAGGAGAGATTTTTTAAATTGCAATTAATCTTGTGACAAATTACTTAAAATAATATATTTGCCTGAAAATAACACATCTAATTTATATATTAGCAGACACTGTTGTGCACTGTGGTGAGAAGGGAGATGTAAGTGGGGTGATGACTTTTCATTTCTGTAAAGAGGTTTCTATTTTTACTTTAAAGAAAACATATTCAAAGAAAGTTGCTCTGAATAACTTATATTACAGCACTCCGTAGACACTGGCACTATGCCTGGTTCTTTTTTATTGAGTACCAGACATTGTATATGAAAAATGGTAAAGATAAGTTGATGCCTAGGATTATGCTATCTCTCCTGAAGGCGTTTTCATTTGCTTTGGTAGGCTGCTGTGGCACTAGCAATCTTGTATCACTATTGTCTACTCAAGGATTTAGATGATTCATGGCTAGATGTCAGAGACTTCTGGTGTTAGTTAAAATGAGTAAACTGGTTCCACTCCATATCTTTCTCAAAACTCATAGAACAGCCATTACAACAGTAAGTTTCTTATTTCTTTTGTTTTTGTTTTTTTTCCCACCCATATATCCTAACTTACACTCTACAGCAGCCCAAATCTTGGAACTACACAGCAAAGGTGAGCAGAAAAGGACTAAGACAAATCCTCTTTGTGTAGTCAGTGGACAAAGTATGGGGGCCCTGTAGGATTGTGAGTGTGAAGGGAATCCTCATCTTCTTTCTCTTAGTAATCTCCTGGCCCTGCCCTGTGGCAAGTCATGAAGCTGCCCTTTTGCAACAGCAGCAGCAGTGGTTGGCTTGCAAGCACCTTGAACTCAAAGAAAATCCTTTTTTATTACCAGAGGAACTGGAAAAAGATGTCCCTGTGATATGGAGAATATTGGGGAACTCTCTATTAATTGTTTTCCTCCTTTTTCCCTCTACTTTCTGCTCCTGAGGCAGACCCCCTTGTGAGAAGTATACAATAACATGGAGAGGCTGAAACCCCAGCTTTTTAGCCAGAAGACCATGAAAAGAAGCCCTTGAGAACTAGAAAGTGTTGGGGAAGTCATGGAGAAGAGAGAGCTGGGGAAATGGGTTCCTTAAATCTTTGTATGAAGTCACTTCTGAGCTACTTGTAGGTGGAACTGATATTAAGCAGCACCACAAAGGTTTTGAGAACCAAACCATAGTGTAGGCCACTGCCCATGTGCCAGCCTAGACTTTGGGTGGGACATAAATAAAGTGAACCAAAATAGCACTACAAAGGTTTTCAAAACTAAACTGACTTTGGAACCATAGAACAGAGAAGGTAGATTGGGATTTGTAATCTTAAACTACAAAGACTGATTACCTGCTAAAACTAAAGATCAAATTATCCAGAGGATCTTAACAGAACCCAGAGTCTCATAACATAATATTCAAAATGTCCAGGAAACCATTCAAAATTCCTTGACATGTAAAGAATAAGGACATTCTTAACAATTCAATAGAAAAGAAAATCAACAGTTAGCTCAGAGATGATCAGAAGTTGAAATTATCAGACAAAAACTTTAAAGCATCCATTCTAATTATGCTCCATGAAGTAAAAGCAATACTCTTGAAATGAATAAAGAGAGAAGTTCTCAGCAAAGAAATAGAGGCTAAAAAAAGAATGAAACCTAAAATTTAGAACTGAAACATAAAATGAAAATATTCACTAGTGGGCTCGATAGCAGAAAGGAGATGGCAGAGAAAAGAGTGGGTGAATTTAAAGACAGATAAGTAGAAATCACTAAATCTGAAAAACAAAGACAAAAACCATTTATTAAAAACTGAACAGAGCCTTGGGAAACTGCAGGACAACATCAAAGGTCTAATAGTCCATATCACTAAGGTCCAGGAAGAAGAGGAGAAATAAATTAATGCAGAAAAAAAGTTGAAAACACAATGGCCAAAAATATCCCAAATTTGTCGAAGGACATGGATTTGCAGATTTAAAAGCTCAGTGGACCTCAAACAGAGTAACTCAAAGAAAACCACAGCCAGATGGGTTGTGGGAGCAGGGTGGGTGAGGAAGAAAGAAAACCACAGTCAGACACATCATGACTTAAAACTGCTGAAAACCAAAAATAAAAGAAAAATCTTGCAAGCATCTAGAGACAAATAAAACACTACATATAGGACACGGCAAAATGAATGGTTGTAGATCTCTTTTAAGAAACCATGATGGCCGGGCGCAGTGGCTCACGCCTGTAATCCCAGCACTTTGGGAGGCCAAAGCAGACAAATCACGAGGTCAGGAGATCAAGACTATTCTGGCCAACATGGTAAAACCCCATCTCTACAAAAATACAAAAATTAGCCAGGTGTAGTGGCATGCACCTGTAGTCCCAGCTACTCAGGAGGCTGAGGCAGGAGAATCACTTGAACCTGGGAGGAAGAGGTTGCAGTGAGCCAAGACCAAGCCACTGCACTCTAGCCTGGGTGATGGCGAGACTCTGTCTCAAAAAATAATAATAATAAATTAAAAAAATAAAAATAAACTATGATGGTCAGAAGACAGTGGAACATTTTTAAAGTGCTGAGAGAGAATAATGGCCAACCACAATTCTATATTTAGTGAAAATATTCTTCAAGGATGCGATCAAATAAAGACATTTTGAGATGAAGGAAAGCTAAGGGAATTTGTTGGCAGCAGACCTACCCTAAAAGGGAAGATAAAGGAGGTTCTTCAGGTGGAAGAGAAAAGATACCAGAGGAATAATTGGAATGAAGAAAAAGCAACAGAAATGGTAAATATCTGAATAAATGGACGATTTTTCTCCTAAGTTCCTTAAAATATATCTGACTATTGAACGTAAAATTATAACATTACGTTTTCTGGGGGGGGGGTTCAGTTTATATAGATGTAAACATATGACAACTTTAATGTAAAGATAGGAAAGTAAAGGGATTCCCTTTACATTTAACTCAAATTGGTAAAATGTTAACTCTAAGTAGATTGTGAAAAGTGCATATTGCAATTCCCAGAGCAACTACTAAAACAATTATTCAAAGATATATAGCCAAAAACTACACAAATTTATAGGGAATACACAAGAGAGTGGAAACAAACAAACAAACAAAACACCCAGAAGGAACAACAGAAAACAAATAATAAAATGATAATACTAAATATAGCCATATTAATAGTTAAATTAAATATAAATGGTCTAAAGAGAGATTGTCAACACGAATAAAAGATTGGATGAAGTGTGGTTTACTTCTGGCTTACCTTTTTTCTTAGGGTAAACTTTTGAGGATCCCAAAGGCTATGGAGCTTGCCATGACTTCCCTTCATAGGGGACTCTGAATTCAAATATTTATTCCCTTAGTTCCTAACGGTGATCTAAACCACTGCTCACCCTCTGAGTGACTTCTTCAGAATCTAGAGTCTAATGGGAAAAAACAGTCCCAAATGCTGAGTTGACTTCTTATGATTCCTTTTTCTCCATGATTCTATCTCTGTAATTATTTACTCCCTTCTTAGCTCCTGAAGACTTCAAACAGATTTTTAAAAAATCTTTTGTCCAGTTTTTTTTTTGCTTTTTTCAGAATCAAGGTTGGCTGGGTTATCCACTTTCTATACATTTAAAATCCTAGAAGAAATGAAAGATTTTAAGAGAAAATATAAATTATTCAAATTGATTCATGAGTAGAAAATCTAAATAATTTATCAACCATGTAAGAAACTGAATTATCTAAGATCTATCCCTAATCACTGTAGTCCACCAAGACAATTTTACCAATGAGTTCTACGAAATCCTCAAGAAAAGATAATTCCAATATTACATAAAATATGATATAATGTTACATAAATATTATAAACTATAAGGAAAAATTGAAAGCTACACAATCCAATTCATAAGACCAGCATGATGCATGATCCTATTACAAAATCTAGACTGAACAAGGGCAGCACAAAAATAGAAAATTAAAAAACAATTCCACTTATGAAAATAGATGCAAACATTCTAAATAAGATAGTAAACTGACTCTGATACTATAATGAAAGAATATGTTGTGATCAAGTAGGTTATACTCCAGGAATATACATAGTTTAATTAATTACCAGGTCAAATGAGAAAAAAACTTTATGAGGATCTCAATAGATGCTTGGAAAGTGATAAAGAAAATAAAAACCATATCCTAATTTTTTAAATTAACAAATTCAGAATAGAAGGAAAACCTTCTTTTCCAGATAAAACCTATCCACCAGAAACTTATGTCAAATATCATACCTAGTGGGGAAGCTGTCTTTGCCTAATATGTGATTGTCCACCTGAAAATTCCAAAGCAACAACTGCCAAACTACTGGAACTGACAAAAAGTTTAGCAATGTGGCTGGATATAAAATAAATACATTATTATAAACATATTATTGTTGTTAAATTAATAGTAACATTAGTTTTTAGTTATTTTTAAATACTCTAATTATTTTAAATTAACAGAAAAACATTTCATTTATAATGGCAAAAAGCTATAAAATCTATAGGAATAAATTTAATAAGAAATATCAAAGACTTTTTAAATAAAACTAAACATTTTGCTGAAGCACATTTTTTTTAATAGACTAGAAAATTTAGAAAAATACTTCATATTCCTTACTGGAAATATTTGATCTTTTAATGGTGATAATTCTCTTAAAACTAACTTAAAATTCAATGTAATTCAAATCACAATCCCAAAGGGCTTTTTACAAAATTTGAAAAACTTATTCTAAACTTCATTTGTAAAAGTTAATATGCAAGAATACTTAAGACAATTTTGACTTCTAACAGGAAGAGCCAGCCTTGTTTACTTGCTAGCATTTCATCTCTATAGCAGCAGCTATTTTGACTCTCCCCTAGTCAGAAAAAAGGAATGACAAAGATGCTTCTGTTCACATTTTTTAACAAGAATGTCTTGATATATATTTTTTGTTTTAAAAGTATTTTTTTAAATGAGATGAGAAAGCAATGAATGAGAAAGAGAAAGATGAAAAAGAATACTAAAATTTTAGTTACAAAATGAGAATCATTGTCTTGTTTTGTCTTCTCTCATCCAACCCTCTACTCCCAACACACACACACACACATGCGCTGGTCAGTGTGTAGGACTTGGTGGGGCAATAAACTCTCAAAAGCTTATCTTATACAGAAGTTGGGGTTCCATAGTGTTAGCCCAATATAACCTAAAAATTATGTTTAAAAGTTATTTACCTAGATTCTACTATGTTTTGTACTTTCTATGTATTTTTATATTCACCATTTCTACTTCTTCTATTACTTTCTGAGATAGGTAGCATTATTTCTATATTTAGATGAGAAAAGTAGGGCTCATGGACTTTAATTTACTAGTCTTAAGTCAAACATTAATACGTGGCTTACTCAGGATTAACTAATTGTTGCCAAAGTCCATCTTTTTCCACTATGCCTAATTGCCTCTGTTCTGAGGAAAAAGCTATGGAAAGAATTCCTTTGGCAGCTCTCAGGGAATAGGATACTGTGTCACTAGGAAGATTTTCTAGCCAAGATCTTGGTGCCTGTGATGACTCATGTTTAGATCATGTTCCTTGAGAGTAGGGAAGGATAGGAAAGATATCTGTAAGCAGCTGGTTTTAGCATCTGAGAGCTGTAAATAAAGTTCTTAAGAAAATCATCCAATGATATTACATTGTAGGGAATCTTAGAGGTCATAGAAGCACTTATTCCTCTCCGCAGCTAAAATTTCAACCCTTGCTGATATTTCCTTTCCACTTCCAGCCTTAATGATGGCTAAAGTGTCTATCACTAAATAAGCATTAGAAAGATTCTGAGAGATTCAGGAGGCTTCTGATTCCAGCACCCCTGAGCCCGCCCTTTTTCAAGTAACATACTACTAGAAGCTGAATATTCAGTAGAAATACCTGGATATCCAGCCAGGACAAGTGTCAATATATTTTCCAGCCCATAAAAGAGAAACCTGGTCATGGGTAGCCACACAATGAAACACTTTCAGTTATATATGTGTGGAATGGGATACACTCTTTGGGCCACAGACAAAAGGAACCATATTTTGCTGGTTTTTTCCCCCACCCGAGAGCTGTGAAGACAGATTCCATAAAGAAATCCAATTTAATAGAGTCCACTTGGAAAAATATTAGTCTAAACATCAGGGGATCTGGCTTGTCACCCCAGCATTGCCACGAACAAAACATGGGTAGTTGTGTAGCTTCTCTAAGCCTGTCCCCCCTTTCTATAAAATCTCACTGTTGAACTTAGTATCTTTGAAATCTCCTCTAGCTGGAACAATCTGGAAACCTTATTGGAGGTCTGGTAGGAGACAGTTACTCCCTGTGCTTGAAATTAAGCCCACATATTGTGGGGGTATCTCTCCTACTCTGTATTGAAACTTGTGCCTACATCATGTAGTCTAGTTTAAGTACCACTGGGTGATGTCCAATGTGAAGCATTCGTTTAAAAGGGCTCCACGCTTTCTGTAAGTCAAAAAGTTCTACCACATTAAAAGAGGCAACAATAGACCTCACTCTTTCTCTTCTTTTCCCCTTGATTTCTTCATCAACCTCAGTAACACAAATATGGCTGCAGAGACCTTGATCTCAAGTATTTTATAGTTATAGAACCGTAAGATTAGGCTGGGCACTGTGGCTCATGCCTGTAATCCCAGCACTTTGGAATGCCAAGGAGGGCAGATCACTTGAGTTCAGGAATATGAGATCAGCCTGGGAAACATGGCCAAATCCCATCTCTACAAAAATTACAAAAATTATCTGAGTCTGGGGGCACATGTTTGTTGTCCCAGCTACTCTGGAGGCTGAGGTGGAAGGACCGCTTGAGCCCAGGAGGTCAAGGTTGCAGTGAGCCATGATCATGCCACCATACTCCAACCTGGGTGACAAAGTGACCCTGTCTAAAAAAAAAAAAAAAAACTAAAAGCTATGAAATAGCTAGGTGTGGTGGTGTGCACCTATAGTCCCAGCTACTCAGGAGGCTGAGACAGAATAGCTCGAGCCCAGGAGTTTGAATCCAGCCTAGCCAACATAGCAAAACCGGTATCTTAAAACAAAAAAGTTATGAAATATGACCAAGAAGTTTTTGTTAATGAAAGAGGTCGGTGTTGATGATGAAAGATTGATTTCATAAACATGGCTAGAATCTAATATCACTTAGCCAAAGAGGCCTGATAGCTTCAAGGAAACTCCAGCCAAACAAAATTTGAATAAATTTGTCTCTTCCCAGAAAATATAAGACATTATAACAAACGGTTATAATAATTTACAATTAAATAGTGTTGTAACTTAGAACAACTCATATTTCAAGGCTGAGCTTTTTTTGTTTTTTGTTTTGTTTTGTTTGGTTTGGTTTTTGAGACGAAGCCTCGCTCTGTCGCCAAGCTGGAGTGCAGTGGCGCATCAGCTCACTGCAACCTCCGCCTCCCACGGGTTCAAGCAATTCCCTTGCCTCAGCCTTCCGAGTAACTAGAACTACAGATGCGCACCACCATGCCTGGCTAAATTTTTTTGTATTTTAGTAGAGACAGGGTTTCACCATGTTGGACAGGATGGTCTTGATCTCCTGACCTCGTGATCCGCCCACCTCGGCCTCCCAAAGTGCTGGGATTACACGCATGAGCCACCGCGCCTGGCTGTCTGAGTTCCTTTTTGATTGACACTCAGATTAACAACAACAACAACAACAAACCTTTTGGTATCTCTTTTTCAAATCATCATAAATAATATTCAAAAGAACACTTGCCAGCTTTGAAGTGCAAATCAAAAATGATGTTTATCCAAATATACGTCCTGCTCTCAGGTAATAATACGTCATTTTCTTCCAGCAGAGATATACCTTCATTCTTATCTCCACAGATAAGTGGCCATGTGGTTTGTACAGCTAGGTCTGAAGAACTGGGCTTGCTTTACCTTTTCACTGCAGATAAAAAGGATGTCCTTTTATTTCAGAGAATTAATTGCAGATTAAATACAACCTCAGCTGAAAGTTCACATCAATCATGTGGCATCAGAATAAACATATCTATGACACTGAAAATACCAGGAAAAGATGAAAAAGACAAGATGAAACCATATACAGAGGTCTTCAAGGGAAATATATTTATTTCACTATATACATCTTTCTCAGGAGCAGAATGTTGTATGACTCAGAGACTAATCATCAGTCGTATTACATGTCTGAGATGTGCCCTTTCTTTTTTAAGAATTTTTTTAATTAAAAAAGATAGAGATGAGGTCTCACTATGTTGCCCAGGCTGGTCTTGAACTCCTGAGCTCAAGCAATCCTCCCAGCTGGGCCTTTCAAAGTGCTAGGATTACAGGCGTGAATCCCCATACCTGGCCTGTGATGTTTCATAAGTGTTGTTCAGAATGAACTGGTCTAAACCCATCTTTAAAGTCAGTGACATATGGTATAATGCAAAATGTATCTCAGGTTGGCATCTCTCAAACTGCATATGGCTGTCTCTCATTTCCAAAATCAAGATGGTATGATGCATGTGATCAAATCCAATCTTCCAAGTTCAGCTTCCCGCTGATTCTGTTGGTCTGCAATATGAATGTGACCCCAGTCATTCTGACAGGATGGAGTGGGGATGGAAATGGTGACTTACAAAAAGGGCCTTGCAATGTTGCCAATGGAGCTCTTTGGCAGAGACATCTCAAAATCGATTGCAAGACACGATGAATACCTTGTCATTCTGAATGAATGGAAAGCTCAGTGTGGATGTGGCAAACAACGGGAGCTGCTTTCATGTTGAATCATCAAATAAACACCATACAACCTCTGGACATCTGAAAAGCTTGCCATTGTGAAGTCAAATTAGCTTAGGACTTGGCAGGGTCTTTGTGATGTGGGTGGTGGGTATCACCATGCATGTCATCATTGTAGACACAGCGTGTGTTGAAAATAGAGTTCTTTCTCCATGTCCTTTTGAAGCAGTGTCAGAGGAATATAAAATGAGTATGTTGTTGGAAGAGAGGCAGCTCACAGTTGGATCTGGGTCAGGCAGTATTGGCTGGAACCTGAGAACACTGCCCTGAGACTGATATCTCTTCATGCAGACCCTGGCTGGAACTGCTGCTGCTGAGAAAACTCATTTTTTATTTACTTCCCCAGAGAGAAAGTAACAAAGTTCTGAAATTTTTAAATCTGAGGTCTAAAGTAAAGACTGTTTTATGCTGATTTTTAATCCTTGGGTGTAGTCTGACTGCCCGGAAAAATGAAAGTCAAAAGGAGACATAATTTGGAAACACTTGTTGATGTTTAAAGTCTCTAAAGTCGTTGAAATTGGAGTGACAGTTCCAGCATCTTCATTGAAAATATGTCAAAATAGAACTCTTGCATACAAGTTAACACACTATATAACTTCAGGTTTAAAAAATACCTTTTATTAAGTGGCGTTGTAGACAGGGTTTGAATCTCCAAGTACAACAGGGCAAACTTGTTTGGGAGAGAATATAGACCCGGTGTGGGAACAGACTAGGAATGGGGGTAAAGGGTGCAAGGAAAGCTTTTCCTGGAGAGATGGGAAGATAAAGAATGTACCTTTGCAGTTCAAAGGGATGGAGGTAAGAATTTTGTGACCTCTCTAGAAAAGTGGAATTGTGTGAACTTCTCAGTCCAACCAGAGCCCAAGTTCTTGAAAACAGTAGAAATGCAGGGCTGGGAACTATGGCTCGCTCCTATGATCCCAGCACTTTGGGAGGCTGAGGCAGGAGAATCACTTGGGCCCAGGAATTTGAGACCAGCCTGGAAAACACAGGGAGACCCCACCTCTACAAAAAAAAAAAAAAAAAAAAAAAAAAAAAATTAGCCAGGTGTGGTGGTGCACGTTTGTGGTCTCAGCTACTGGGGAGGCTGAAGTGGGAAGATTGCCTGGGCCCAGGAGGTGAAGGCAGCAACGGGCCATGATCTCACCACTGCACTCCAGCCTGGGAAACAAAGTAAGACTCCTGTGTGGGGAAAAAACAAAACAAAACAAAAAAAAAGCAGAAATGCAAATCTTGGGTGCTGGTGTGGTAGGATGTTGTAGATCTGGGATTCTCAAGCTTTAGTGACTATAACAATCGTCTGGGGAGATGGCTTAAGAACGTAGCAAGCCAGATCCCACTCTCAGAAGTTCCCTTTCAGTTGTTCTGGGGTTGGTGCAGGAATCTGCAATTGAAAAAGTATTTTGAGTATTGTAATTCAAGCAGTTCTTTCGTTTTGAGAAATACATTGTAGTCTTCATGAGCAAAGGGATTCTACAATTCAGTATCCCTATCCCTTTCCCCTGCTGGAGAAAAAAAAAAGAAGCCACAACTTTCTCAAAGTGTTTTGTTACCCTCTTAAAAGAAATAGTGTTGAAATAGCAGCAGCAGCAACCACCACCTCACCACCAATCCTTGATGCTTTCTTTAAAAGTGTACTAAAATCTTTGGCTGGGCACGGTGGCTCACACCTGTAATCCCAGCACTTTGGGAGGTCAAGGCAGGAGGATCCCTTGAGGTCAGGAGTTCAAGACCAACATGGTAAAACCCCGTCCCTACTAAAAATACAAAAATTCGCCAGTGTCATGGAAATGCCTGTAATCCCAGCTACTCAGGAGGCTGAAGTAGGAGAATCGCTTTAACACAGGAGGCAGAGGTTGCAGTGAGCTGAGATCGTGCCACTGCACTCTAGCCTGGGCGACAGAGTGAGAATCTGTCTCAAAAAAAAGAAAAAAAAAAGTACTAAAATCTAACACTTCTTTTTGAAAGTGAGGCTATGTATCAAATATCGTGCTTTACTTATGTTATAACAAGATTAAATATCATTTATTGAGCATTTACTAATGCTAGGCATTGTGTTAAGCACTTCGAAAAATATCACCTAACTTAACACAGTGATCCTGCAAAAACGGTATTATTCTCTATTTTTTAAATTGATACATAATAGTTGTTCATACTTACTGTTATCTTCTACTTTTATAGCTAGGGAAATTGAGGTTCACAAAAGTTCACTAACATCTGGGATCACGTATTAGTAAGCAAAATATAGCCAGTGAATCCAAAGACCATGCTTTTTTCCAGTACTTTATTTTAAAATGATCTAATGGGTGGGAGATGAAAATTACCATGTGACAAATTCCTGCAAGTGTGTGTAACCAGCTAATGCTGTAGATGGAGCTGTCATTTCCACTTAATCCCCACGTATAAAACTGACACACTGAAAACAGCTAATCAACCATCAATACTCTCCTCTCTTATTATCTGCTGCTCAGTTGACTGACAAAGACAAGGTGATTTCAGGGCTTGTTTCAAAGTCCTGGGAAACACAGAATTGTGTAAGTTGCAAACCCTGTATGATGGAGCTGCAGTGATTGAGGCATTTACCCGGAGGCTTCTGACATACACATGCTTTTGGCTCTTTCAGCCCAGAATAAGGAAACATGCTTGTGCCCTAGAGTGACGCAGAAGGGCAACCGTGGTGACCAGGAAGAGCCCAGAAGGCCAACCATGGTGACTGGGAAGAGCCAGCTCTCAGAATTGGAGAGAACTGGGTTTGCTTCTCAGCTTTGTGTTTTAAGCCTGGCCACTTGTCCCTTCTGAGCTTCTCACTTTTAAGGTACAAATGAAGGTAAATACTTCACAATATAAAAGGGAATTGAGTAAAATAGAACACATAAATGTTCCTCACATATAGGAGGCATGCAGTAAAGTTAGTTTAAATATGCTGTGTGTACATGAAGTTTGACCTTAACTTTCTACAGGTTGAAAAGTGGAAATTTCTCTGGTTTCACCCTGTTTGTAGATGAACTCAAAAACATGCTCAACACATTGGGCTTTGATGAGTAATTCATAAACATTGTCAACTTGTTCAGGGCGGTGATAGAGACAGATCAAAAGAAGCAAGCATCATGAATATTTCATAAAGAAACAAACTGCCTTTGGAAAACCTGTTTCAACTGCCTGAAGTTTAAAAAGAAGTTTGGTTTGCTCATTAACCTCATAGAACTTTTAGAACTAGAACTTTTTATGCCTCCTTTTTATTATACTGTGGTGAACACAGATCATGCACCTAGTCATAGAAATAGGTACATGTCTATTCCAAAAGATTTTACATCTAGCCAAGTAGTCACTGACGTGTTCAACAGATACTTATCTAGTGATTATGATGCACCAGCTAGAAACTAAAATTAAACATTGAAGACAGTCCCCATAAACAAGAATTTCACATGGGAGAGACACACAAATAAACCAATACAATGTGATAAATGCTGTGAGTTTTTAGGCATGAGGCCCAGAGAAGGAAATTATCTGGGGATAACTTTCAAGAAGTAATAACACTTAATGGCAAAGAGAATAGCTATGCAAGAACACCACAGTAGAAGACAGCATAGCATGACTGAAAACAACAAATAGTAGGAAATGGTTGGAAATGAAAGTGGAGGTGGGGCATTGGGGGACAGGTAAACAGAAGAGAGACCACAGGTAGACCTGGGTCTGCTAAGAAGGGTCTTCTGTGCCAAAGTTTTAAAAAACATTCTGAAACCAGGAAATGATAAAATAGATCTACTGAAAGAATGATAGGTCACATATTCAGAGGAAAAGGGAACAGAACCAGTTTAATTTGTCACTAACTACTTTCTGGGGTACTCTAGACATTCAGGACAGGATTCTGGGTAATGAGATTTCAAGGTGGTAACAAACATGCCCACCCTGCTAAGGAAAGGTCCAGGGATGCCATCTAGAAATGGCATTGATTATGCACCAAAATGCCTGTGGGGCAGGCAAGAATGGTAGACTGTGTTCCAGTGAAGCAAAAGGGACAGCAAAATGATAAAGGAATAGTAAAAGTAAAGAAAATGCCATCCCCTTGAGATGCCTTAAATTAAATTAGAGAACAATGGAAGCACTACCATTTTGTGACCATTTCACACACCCCATGTGGGTCCATGAAGCAAAGATGGAAATGTGATTATGGATGCTGATCAGGTTGGAGTATCTTGAGTCTCTTTTCTTAGAGCCACGGCTTGGGACCTGAATTACCTGGATAATTTCTTAGGCCTTACAGAGCCAACTATGTGGCAGCCCCAGGA
Source organism: Piliocolobus tephrosceles (assembly GCF_002776525.5). Classification (NCBI taxonomy): domain Eukaryota; kingdom Metazoa; phylum Chordata; class Mammalia; order Primates; family Cercopithecidae; genus Piliocolobus; species Piliocolobus tephrosceles. The sequence continues at coordinate 97,469,129 of NC_045446.1, forward strand.
AGAGGAGTTAGGGACCAGATACGGTGTTGAGACTGCCAGAAATGAAGCAAAAGTGTGTGTATTTCGATGTAGGAGAATAGTTAGATAAAAACGAGAAGTTCCAAAGGATGTACACCTTAGTAGTGAGTTTAGAGAAGACTGGAAGTTTAAGTCAGCACTGAAGGATATATTTTTTAAAAAATTCAGATGGTTGGTTGGTTGGTATGGTAAGGTAGGCAGCTCAGTACCAATACATGCTGGGATCTTGGCATCCCAGGACTTATGGCAAGAAGAGGAGATCACCCAACAGAGAACTGCTCAATGGGGTGAGATGGTAAATGGGAAGAGCCAGTCTGGCTGCTGTGGATACAAGTGATAGGATGGCCCTAGGCCAGTGTCTAAGTTATATGTAAGCACAGACACGACTCAAACAATTGTTGGTGGCAAAGGTCCCCCTCCAGTGCATGAGGCATGCCAGCAAGAATCGCAGAAGTGATTCAACTTGGAAGTCAGAGCAACGTGGTGAGAATTGTGAAATCTGCTCTTATGTGGCATGACTACTGCCAGTGGCTGGAGAGATACTATGTGCTTCAGCTACACCTAAATTCGTCATCCTCTCTAGCCTTTGGTTTTTCATTCATGCTATTCCTTCTGCCTGGAATCTCCTCCAACAGCACCTTATCCTTATCTCATCAAAGAACTTTTCACACCATTATAACTACCTATTTACGTATCTGTCTCCCCCACTAAATGGTATGCTCCATGAGAATGGGGCTTGGCTGTCTCGCCATTTTATCTCCAATGTCTAGTAAACGTCCAACACTTAGTTGCATAATAAGTACTTGTTGAATGAATGAATGAACACAAGAGAAAAAAGCCAGAGTAGGATCAAGTCTATGAGCTGGAACTTCAGTTATTAACTAGGATTCAGTGCTCTGGTTCTAGAGGAGAAGTAGCATCTTGTTTGGGATAATCAGGCAGCATTTCAGTGAATGGGACCTACATTGAGGGACACAGAGTTCTGTGATGAGTCAGAGTACTTGAGGTCATAGGGAAGGTTGTACATAAAGGAGATTTATGAGTCAGACTGGGATTTAGCCATAACTAGGACTCCTGAATGTGAAAGACATTACATAACTCCTAGCCCCACCACTGAAGTTGTTAACAGATGTCCTATCCCTGCAAAGGTTGCTCACAGTGTGGTCTAAAAATGGGCCTTCTCAGTAGATTCAGTCACAGGAAGTTAGAGAAAGAAAGGAGTGAGGATTAACAAGCAAAAAGAAATGACACAGAGAACTGCAATTGTTACCTTGATCTAAACAGGCTGATATTTTAGAATGCTAAAGAATGTGAGGGTAAAACCTAAACCATAATCCAATGGTTTGGAGATCTATAACAAAGCATGATGTGTACACAGTTCCGCATAGAGGTTAACATGATCCTTTTCTCATTGCGGCTTCCCCACTTAAATCTATTTAGTGAAGTCTCTGATCCTCAGTTCCCAAATCTGCTAAATGGCGTGAGTTATGGAAAGTGCCCAGAACAGGGTTTCATATATGGTAGACTCAATAAATGGTACCTGTTGTCAGTGTTGGCACCATCACTCAGACTTCAGTGAGAGGCCAGATGGTCCAACATCTGAAGGGAATGTTGTGGCTCTCCCCAACACACACACACGCACTTTCTCAAACACATACACAAACAGTAGGTTTTCTGCAAATAGGGGAAAGACCGCTAACCATCTACTAAGGGCCCTAGGGCCACCAGTCTATGAGTACATGTGCTGCCTACTAAATCATTAGCAGTTGCACATCCATATGTGGAGTTTAACTGAAATTAGGAACAAGGCACTGAGGACTATACACTGCTATTTCCCAATTTGGAGAGGAACCTCTCAAAATATAACATTTTTTTCTTTTGCTATTTGAAGATTCTTAATCCTGACTGCACATTAGAGTCACCTGGAGTTCTTCCAAAAAAGAATAACACTCAGGTTCCCCCAAGGCTGAAAAATTAGAAACAACTAGGAATTGGGCCCAAGCTTGCATGGTTTTGCTAAAGGTCCTCCAAGCGATTCTAATATGTTAATCCAAGGGTGGCAGTCTGGAAGGGCAGCACCGGCCTCACTTAGGATCTTGTCCAAAATGTAGGCTCTCGGGCCCCACCCCAGACTGAATCAGTATCAGAATCAGAATGGAATTAGAATCTGCATTTAAATGAGTCTTCCCAGTAATTCACAATCACATTGAATTTTGAGAAGCAAGGGTTGGTATCAGTAGATTCTCAACTCTGGCTACACAATGTAATCATCTAGAAAATATTTTTAGAAGATAGATAATTGGACTCTATCCCCTGGGATTTTTATTTAATTGGTCTGAGAAGGACCCAGCCTCAGTATTTTGAAAAATCGCCCCTGGGATAATTGACTTTCTTTGAATGTAGCCAGGGTTAAGAACTATAATGCCATGTAGGCAATGCCTCAATGACAGGTCAAATTCTTGGCAAGAAACGCCTTCACGAAGGCAGCTTTGTAAGATGAGGTTTAACAACATTCCCTTTCTCCGTGGTTACCTCAGCATTGGCACAAATAGTGGATTTGGTCTGTCTAACACGGGGTGTTCTGGCAACATGTTTAAGGAACGTCTATTTTATATGTCTTTTATAAACATATAAGTTTGCATTCTCTATTTTCCTCCTTTTAGAACTGTAGCTGATTAAAGACTAGCTCCATTTGTGTAATAACAATAACCAAAATAGAATATGCTACTCTTAGGTACATGACTCATGTTCTTGTGTTACTTAGTGTAAATAATTTTAAATATTTATATGAAAACAAACATGAAGATATTATAAGGTAGAAAATACATTTCTCGTGGATTCTAAAGATAAAACACAAGACTTCAAAGAAATGTTGCACTTTTAGCTGGCAATTCAGGCTATGCTTCAGACCCCGTAGTGGAATGGATTTATTCTGCCTCTGCCCTTGAGACTAGTTTAGGGGAAAAGTTTGAGGAGCGCTGAACCAATGGAATTACTTGAAATATGACACAGTGTGTTGACTTGGTTTCAAATCTTCAGCAGTTGGAGCATCTTGGCTTACCTCAAATGCTAGAAATACGGTAGCACTTGTCATTCCAATCCCAGCCAAGGGTCAAATGCTCTATCACACATGGAAGCTAAAATAAATTCTAGAAGTTGTTTTTGAAGTTGACTTAACTTTATTCACATGATAGCTGTAAGGGCTGACAAAGACTTGCTCTAACATTCCTTCTGGCAGGTTGAATTAGAGTTTGGTTGCAGACCATGTGGGTTGAAGGGATGTGTGGTGAGACAGATCAGGGGCTTGTAACAATCCTACATCATCATGAATACAGTTTAATTTTAACTTTGTGGCTTGTCTAACATATTTTCAGTTAAGAGCTGGGGAATAAATCTAACGTTCACTGGCAAACACTTGGCAGCCCTTGGGAGCAGCATCTTTAGAGAACACATAATCAATCCTAGCACTACGCCATAGCAGACATTGTGAGTGCAGGTCACAGGTGCCCTCGGGTGGAGAACGGCATCCCATGACAATGACAGCAGTGGGGTCTCAGGGCATAGAGCAGGCAGCTCCAGAGCATCTCAGTCAATCCCAGGACCATGGCATGGCCTCTCAGTACTGATAGGACCTCACAAGGAGCCACATAAGAATAACCGTAATCAAGACAATAGTGAAGTTGAGAAACAGCTCCCGGGTGTTTATCCCCATTTTCCCAGCGGCTTGGTGAGAACTTCAGGCAGACTTCTGAGGGCACACCAAGAACCTCTGGCTTGTCCTCACCTCCTAATAAAACATAACAAAGAAAACACAAGGAGATTAATGAGCATTCCTGTATAACAATGCTCGCCCTTTCCTCAAAGGAAACAGAAGTGTTGTGGAAAAGGAGAGTGTGATGGGCTAAATTGTGTCCCCCAAAAATCTACATGTCAAAGCCGTAGCCCACAGTATCTCAGAATGCAACTGTGCTTGGAGATAGGGTCTTTTAAGAGGTAAATAAGTTAAAATGAGGTAATTAAGATAGGTCATAATCCAATATGACTAGTGTCTTTATCAGAAGAGATTAGGACACAGACACAAACAGAGGGGAAGACCATGTGAAAACACAAGGAGAAGATGGGCATTTACAAGCCTAAGAAAGGACTCAAAAGAAACCAACTGTGCCAACACCTTGATCTGAGACATGTAGCCTCCTGACTGTCTTTGGACTGGAGACTTCCCTGAGTCTCCAGCCTACCAGCCCACCAGCCCACCAGCCCACCCTGCAGATTTTGGACTTGCCAGTCTCTGCAATCGCACAAGCCAGTTCCTTAAAAACAGACACCAATCCCCTCAACACAACACATTCAATTAGTTATGTTTCTCTGAAGAGCCCTAATGATTACAGACAGCCTGATTTTTCTGTCTAATGTCATAAAGACCACCATTTTTGTCCTGATTTTTTTCTTGTGATGATTGTATTGGTGCTTTTCATAAAATGTGAAATATTACATTTTTCTTTCTCCAACTTCTGTGTGTGTTTATGTGTGTGTGCATATGCATGTGTATACTTTTCTTAAGAGTATCAATAAGCAGGGATACCAAAACAGAAAAACTTTATGGTTTAGTATTGTTCTTGCTTTGAATTACGTAGGTAAGTGGGATGCCATAATCTTTCAGGCCTCAGACTGCTGTAGGTCTTCATCTAACTCTACGGAAAGCAGAAAGTACTTTCAACAGCTGCATGGCCTCTGACAAGTCTTGCATTGGGCACACAGCCTACTGGGATCAACCAAAAGCCCCTCGCATAACAGGCATTCAGCCCAAAGAGCAAGTGTTAACTTCATGGGTACTTCTGTTTCAACAAGGGCTTGTGCCAGCTATTTTTAGTCAGGTCCAGGATGTGCCTAGATTGTAAACATTTCAAAGAGCAGGGATGGTATCTTCATAGTATGTACAGATTGTCCATACAGGAAATCATACTTTGAGAACATATGCAATGAAGTCATCAAATTATTGTCTTCAGTGAGATAGTTGAAATTGCACATTATTCAGGCAGTCCAAATGAAATTAAAGATTTATGTATTTCAGATAATTAGATATTTATATCTTAGATATTTAGGGCCAAAGTCTACTGTAGAGTGAAAGTTTAGGGAGAAAAGATGTTTTGTTTGTTTGCTAAAGGTGAGAGTTCAAGAGGCTGAAAGGGTTGTTAGCAAGCTTTTGGTCAGAGTGGTATTTTTAAACTACCTAACATGACTGAATTATTAATTATAATTACTGTATTGATTATATTATCAATGGACCAAATTATTAATTGCATAAATGCCAACTGAATAATCATTTTTCATATTGTATAACTGGCATAACATACAGGTTCAGCCAGGCATGGCAGTGGGTACCCGTAGTCCTAGCTACTTGGGAAGCTGAGGTGGGAGGATTCCTTGAGCCTAAGAGTTTAAGACCAGCCTAGGCAACATAATGAGACCCTGTCTCAAAAAAAAAATACAAGTTCAAATCAGATGGTGCCAACCAGCAAATTTATAGCCAAATGATGACAGATTTATGTTTCATCTCCCTTTTAATTGTTATCCATCTTTTAGGCCTCAGCATGAAGGAAATAGTAAATTGCCAATGAAAACCATCACAAATGGCTGGGCATGGTGGCTCATGCCTCTAATGAGCACTTTGGGAGGCTTGCACATTATTCAGGCAGGTCTAATAATGAGTGGGAGGATCACTCGAGCCTAGGAGTTCAAGACCAGCCTGGATAACATAGCAAGACCCTGTCTCTCCAAGAAAATAAAAAGGGGAAAAAATGGAAAATCTTTACAAAGATTTGCTTGGAGGAGAAAGTAAACAGAAGAAAATGAACAGATCAAGGAAAAAGGATTTATGAGAATGTACAAAAGAGCAGAGGAGAACAGAAAGGTAATGAGTCTTACCAAGGTGCCTGGAGGCAAAGGAATGAGAAATGAAGACAGACTCTTTCTTATAGACTTATCAATGAAATAAAACCCTAGTCCAAATGTCCATTTATTTGGGTAAGTTCTCAAGAAATGCAGAAAATATGAAGCCTGGCTTATAATGATCAAAACAATTCCATTCAAGGAGAGCAAAACAACGGTACCACCAAATCTGCCTATTAAATTAAGCTGTTAAGTCACAAGAATCATGGATAGTGATCCAACAGGATATACTCAGAAAATGAGAAAAATACTATTGAAAGCTGTTCCACAGCTCTGTTCGTGTTACCTTCACAACAACGCAGGCAAGTGTTACTGCAGTTTTTATCTTTCTCAAGATTGCAGCTGAGAAACTGACTTTTAGAGAGAGGAGATTAAGATGTTTGTGTAATGACAGATAACAAGTTAGAGGCAAAGCTAGAATTAGCAGACTGGAACTAGTTACTAGAATTGTGGTCACTTCCTAGGAGTTATGACACAATTGAATTATCACTGCAATTAACTGGCCTGGCTAAACCAAGTTAGCATAAATTTTCTACCACTTTGGAAAACAATTTGGCTTTCTTAGAATTAATGGTGAAAATGTTCGTTCTCTAATATCTAGCATTTCACTTCTACCTTAAGACATTCAAGGACGTGTGTGCCAGGTTACATAAACAAAGAGGTTCACAGCAATATTATCACAATAACTCCAAACTGGAAACAACTCAAATGTTTATCAACAGCAGAATGGATGATAAATTGTGGTATATTCATACATTTGAATTTTATAAAGCAAAGAAAACGTATGAACTGTAGCTACACACAAAATGGGTAGATCTCACAAATATAACTGTTGGGTGAAAGAAGAATTTACAAAAGAAACATAGAATATGACTTCATTTATATGAAGTCAAAAATAAGGAGGTTAATCATATTGTTTAGGAATGGAGGCGTAGATGGTCAAACTATAAAGAATAACAGGGACAAGAGGATCCCAACATCTGAGGCAGAAGGGCAGAATGGGGGTTGGTCAGGAATGGGCTTCTGGGTGCTGGCAATGGTCTGTTTCTTGACCTGGATGATAATTATAGAAGTGTTGCCTTTTAGTTACTGTTTAAACTGTATACGTTTATGCACTCTTTACATTTTTTTTTTCAGTCATCTCTGAATTAGCAGGCTACCCATCACACTTCTTTCTTTCTTGGGATTTACTTCTTACTACTTCTTGCACTTCAATGGTGACCTTAAGTATTTATTGTTTTATGTGATTTTAGAAGAATAAAACATAAAGAGTTAAGGTGAGAGTTTCTAGTGAATTCAATTCAATCAACACATATACTAACGGTAAGGTGTGGTGTGAACATTCCTTTCACACACATTTATACATGAACCAGTTAGGCAGAAATTCAGATCAGCCAAATTCCATTTTTCTGCTGTTAACCCATAAAGACACTTTGGGTTTCATTTTAAACATTCCCTGAAGTCAAGGTCATGCCATATGATCCAGTGATTGCAAGTGGATGAACTAAAACCCAAAAAAGCTCTGAATAAATTGTACAGGAAGTTTGACATTGGTTTTCTTTGAATGGAGACTTAGAGAAGATAGCAAACAGACCTTCTTCCATAATACAAAATTTTTTTTTTTTTTTTTTTTTTTTTTTTTACCAGGAAGGGAGAAAATGCATACCCTTAGGAGAAAGAAAAGGAAAACAGAAAGCAGTAGTATTCACTTTATACCTTAAGGCATGCTGTATACAAGGGGCATTGCCTATTTCATTAAGAAATGTAAACATTCCTCTGCCTTTCTCATTTGCAGCTTGTACACACACACACACCGTATGCTAAGCATAAAAATCCTGCAGTTACCTGAAGAGGATCAAAGACACACCCTGGCTATAGCAGGTTTCTCCTCGCTGTCTCCAACTTCAGCTCCAACTCCTTCTCCCCTCCCAGGCTGCCTGGACTCCTGGACTCTGGGCAGTGCCTAAAGTAGTCCGTGGAAGCTGGCAATCACTGTGATGTCACTGATGAAACATCTCAAAAGAACACCCTCCGAAGGTTCGAGGCTATTTGTGTTCAGTGGGACATGGGAATATATTGACTAAGACTCTGTTCCTTTGGCTGCCAATTTGCCACTACCAGGATTTAAAAACCTTCTGTTTCCAGTTGACTTTTAGTGCAATTGATGTGGGTTTTAAATGTATCTTTTACATCTTATGAATATCTTTAACATGTCTTTAAAACATCATAAACCAAGAATGATAGACTAATTTTAACTAATTGATGCTGCATTTGACTGCTCTCCCTAGTCAGCATGTGAGGTATAAAAATGTGACTTCATTTTACCACCCATATCTTTAGTTATTTGAAATGTGAAGAGTTTGCTGCTTTACACCCACACACATGCACAGCCATACACACACACACACACACACACACACACACACACACTCCAGAATTCAATAGGCATCTTTAGCTCTTTCAAAACTGACTTTAGTCCAAGCAGTGAAAGCTATCCCCTCAGTCACCTGCTCCATATAACTTTCCAGCTAAGCTGTGCGTTGCAAGTTTACACGTGGATCTACAGTTTCATCTGAAACAGCCGAGGAAGTCATGGTTTGTATATCTCTGTCAATAAATTAATAGAGCAGTAAACTCACATAGTTCAACTCAGTTATTTGGATAGATTGGGGGTGGAAGGGGAACTGGGTAAAATTAGTGGAAAATGTGAATTATAGAATGTATCTGAATGAAAGACAAGTATTATATAACTTTCTAATACAAACATTGACTAAAATTCCACTAAGATGAGTTTGTAACCAACATGTCACATGTTTGGAGCCCCTGAAGTGTTTAATTAGACTTGAAAGCAGATCAGTTAAGTACTTTAAACATGACCCTAGCAACTGTGTTTGCTCAGCAGATCCTTTATAGATAATAGAGGAAATCTCCCCCTCCGAATTCCCAGTTAGGGTCAATCAAAATAATGCATTCCCAAACGGCATAAACAAACGAAATTCTCTATGTAGTTGTGCCCATACAGAAATGTGCCTTTCCGTCCATTCCTCATACCCCAGAGACATTACCAAAACAAGACTTTCCATTTCGTTTCCTCATTTTAACATAAGCTTAGCGATGGGTAATCTTAATACAACATTCTGTCGCCACTTGTCTTGTGAAAAAAGAGCTTGCTGAAGTGACAGAGAGTGTATAATAATTATAGTGCAATCGAACATTGGCAGTTATCTGTTGCCATCTGGCAAACTCCTTGAATATAGTCAGAGTGCTGTCTTCTGCCTCCAAGCTCTCACCAGATTGTTTGCCAGGCTGGGAATGTTTTCCTAGTTACCAAGCCACACCTGTCTCTTTTTGTAACCACTCAAAATTATTTTTTGTTGAATTAAAAAGCTGTGTATTTATTGTAGGACATGTGAAAATATATTCAAGTATTTAAAATTTTTAAATTACTTTTAATCTCATCACCCAAAGGGAAACAACAAAAAAAAACTTTACATTACTTTTTTTTTTTTGAGATGGAGTTTCGCTCTTGTCACCCAGGCTGGAGTGCAGTGGCGCGATCTCAGCTCACTGCAACCTCCGCCTCCCCGGTTCGAGCAATTCTCCTACCTCAGCCTCCTGAGTAGCTGGGATTGCAGGCATGCACCACTATGCCTGGCTAATTTTTGTATTTTCAGTAGAGACGGGGCTTCACCATGTTGGCCAGGCTGGCTGTGAACTCCTGACCTCAGGTGATCCAACCGTCTAAGCCTCCCAAAGTGCTAGGATTATAGGTGTGAGTCACTGCGCCCGGCCCACATTACTTTTTATTCATCTGTTTGAGGCTGCATAGGCACAATCTCCAATTCCCAGGATATTTTTGGTAAAAGAATCTGAAACTTGAAAACTTTTTTCTTAATTCATTTGTAATCAAATTATTTGTAGTATATCATGTGTTGGTATTAGGTTTATGGGATGAGCATTTATTTTGTACATGTCAGATTATGAATTAGCTCTACAATATTTAAAATGTTAAATACAAAAGAGAAATGTTAACATATCACCAAAACAGCTCTCCAGTGCTGTCATTTCGTTGAACTGGTCAATTTCAAAGTAACTTAGAAGAAAAATTCTACTTCTTATTTGACCGAATCGATGGGTCCATCCGGTTTGCCTCATTTAAGCATGTCTAATGCTGCACAAAGGACAACTGTGCCCAGTGCATTGACAAATTCCCAGACTTGAGAAGCTTCTGAAAATTAGTGGTTTCTTCCGTGATGTCAAGAGATTGGGATTACACTTGGAATGTAGTTGTCACTAGTTTAGCCTTACCCTCTCCAGAAACACGTGCAAGCTGCCCCAAATCACCTGACAACTATTCAAAGGCATAAGGAGGGTTTAACCCTCAGGATCTGCAGGTCTGCTAAAAATAAAAATAAAAAATAAAAAATAAAAATCTTGTTTCCTGCAAGGAACCAAAATAAAATAAAAATAAAATCAACAATTATTTTTTTAAAAATCAATATTATTGTTTCTCATTTAAGAAGTTGAGAATGGCAACATTTCAGATCTCAGTACCAAAGCAAATTGATCCCTTGCAATTAACATTACTTAACTCTGCAAATACTTTCCTTCCTGAGAGCAATTCCCGTGACTTAGCAGCATTCATTTCATATCAACTTTCTTTCAAGATACTTCTCTGCCCATTGGCAGCACGACAATCTAAATAAACTTTGACATTATTTCTCTGCCTATTAATCTAGAACTTAGCCAATGGCCAAAAACGTTAAGAAAACAACATTCACATTGACACTGGCACTGAATCTCGAATTGATATTTATCTCCCCTCCACCATCACCATATACATTCTCAGGTGTAAAAATGGCATCCTTTGAGAATCAGTGCTGAGCTCTTGTGCCTGATTGATTAGTTGCTAAACTAGCTCGTTTCATGTACTCCCCTCTTCAACCCACCTTTTTACTCTGAGAACTGAAAAGTGAAGACCTATGTCAGTCCTAGAATTCTACAAGTCTGCAACATGATGGGAGAAGTCAGCAAGGCCTTGATGAAGGCGATAAGCTCTTAGCACATCGCAGTATCGAGCATGATCGTCTCAGTGGCCTTCTCACTTTGCCATCTCCACATCCAGCTAGTCATGGAGCTGGGGAGAAAGACAGCAGCAGCTTTCTGCTATTCTCCCTCACTTTCCCAAACACATGAGTGAGCGCATGCCCAGAGAGAAAAGAAAACCCTACTTCCTGAAGTTTTCTCCATGTCACTATTGCCACAATCATCATCTAAGCCCTGCCCTTCTGGTCACAGGGAAAGCCCATGCGAAAGTCATGAAGAAGCTTAAGTGGCCACTGGCAGGTCGACACAATACTGCTAAATCAAACACTTTAGCCCAAGCCACCTGTGGGAAAGTGGAAAGCAAATGGACCTTGAAGTGACGAAAGCCTGTGTTCACATTCTAAATTTTCCACTTACTGAGTAATTAAGAAAATGATTTATCCTTTCTGGGCCTCAGTGTCCCCATCTATAATATGGTAATACTAATATCCCTCAAAGATTTGTGGTCAAGAGCCAATTGATAATGTAAGTGAAATCAACTTGTTCCTTTCCATCACTAAGATTTGATACTACACCAATGTGTGTAAAAACAAGCACAGAGCCTGCGGGGTCATAAGTTAAACGATGCTAGTTGTTTGGGGTTTTTTCAATCCTAATCATTAAAAGTAAATAAATAAACGACAAGGAGGAACTCCTTTCTCTTAGACAAGTACAAAGCTTCTCTTTTCATTTATGACCAAAGGAGAATGGGTTGAGTGTCACTTCATCTAAAAATTCTGTGAAACATTCACTAATATAAGGACTGACTTTAGCCCAGACAGTCAATGGAGTGCATGGAGTTGAAACAAGCTTGACTTTCTTGACTCTCTCTCTCTCCTGCCACCTGTGTGTCCCCCAGATGCTGCCCTGTCCCTCAGATGCTGCCCCTCCACTACAGAGCAGAGGGGATGCACAGCAGAAGGCCAAGTCATCAGCTTTGCCATTACTTCTGCAATTGTTCAACTGGTATCAAGTAAACAGTACTAAATACACAGCATTGTTCTAGTCACACAGGAAATAATAATGACACAGAGTAGGGCTACTGCCCCCCAAAAGAAGAAGATTAAGAAAAGTAGACACTATTCATAGTAGCCCAGTTATGGAATTAACCTGTGTCCATCAACAGATGAATGGATAAAGAAAGTGTCATCAATATACACAATGGAATACTATTCAGCCTTTAAAAAGAAGGAAAATATTAGAGAACATGCTGCTAAGGGAAATAAGCCAGACACGACAAATACTGCATGTTCTTACTTATATGTGGAATCTGGAACAATCAAACTCATAGAAGCAGAGTAGAATGGTGGTTACAGAGACTGGGGAAAGGGGCGAATGGGGAGATGATGGTCAAAGGATACAAGGTCTCAGGAAGAATAAATATATTTTAGGTCTATTGCGCAGGATGGTGAATATAGTTAATAACGGTGTATTGTATGTTTCAAAACCACTAACAGTAAATTCAAATGTTCTCACCATGAAAAATGGTATTTGATGTAATGGATATGTTAATTAGCTTGATTTAATTATTCCACATTTAGTACCTTATAAATATCTACAACCATCAATTGTCAATTTACAATAAAATTATTTTTTTTTTAAAAGGGGTGGCCAGCCGCGGTGACTCGTGCTTGTAATCCCAGCACTTTGAGAGGCCAAGACGGCTGGATCACTTGAGGTCAGGAGTTCAAGACTAGCCTGGCCAGCATGGTGAAATCCCATCTCTACTAAAACAAAAATTAGCCAGGCGTGGTGGCATGCGCCTATAGTCCCAGCTACTCAGAGGGCTGAGGCAGGAGAATTGCTTAAACCTGGGAGGCAGAGGTTTCAGTGAGCTGAGATTGTACCAGTGCACTCCAGCCTGAGTGACAGAGCGACACTCCGTCTCAAAAAAAATAAAATAAAACAAAAAGAAAGGGGCAAAAATATTAGAATACAAGACAGTGTGAGAGAGATGGCATCAGAATGACATCAGGAAAGACAATAGGAGTCCCTGGGTGGGAGAGATCTGTTTCTCCTCAGATGAAAAGAAATCAGAGCAACTTCTTACAAAGCATAGAGAGTGGTACCGAAGATGAAGCAGACTCATGAATGATCAACTAGAAGACTAGAGTTGAGCCTCAAAAAGAGAAAAAAGCTACTAAGGCAAAATAATAATAATAATAACCACAACAACATCAACTAGCACTTACTAAACATGAATCACCATATTTAATTCCTTCAGCAATCCTGTGAGGTGGGTACAACATTCCTATTCCATGGAGGAGAAAACTCCGGCCCAGAGAGGCTGTACCTTGATAAGTCAAAGAGTGTATAAGTGACAGAACTGAGATTTAAAACTTTTGGACCTAGCCCTGAGCTCTAACCACTACATGATAGTGCGTTCGGCACAACCATGAAAGCATCCTCTAGCCCAGGAGCCTCCACCTCCTTTTGATTGTGCACTTTATTGATAAAAAATTTTACCGTGATCACTGACAGAAAACTTAGGTATTTTTAATAGATTATGTGCAGGTGCTACTATACTAATTTACTATGCAGCAAACTAATAAACATTTTAAAATATGAGGCCAGGTGCAGTGGCTCACACCGGTAATCCCAGCACTTTGGGAGGCTGAGGTGGGTGGATCACTTGAGATCAAGAGTTTGAGACCAGTCTAGCCAACATGGTGAAACCCCATCTCTACTCAAAATACGAAAATTAGCCGGGCATAGTGGCAGATGCCTGTGATCCCAGCTACTCAGGAGGCTGAAGCGTGAGAATCGCTTGAACCTGGGAGGTGGAGGTTGCAGTGAGCCAAGACTGCACCACTGCACTCCAGCCTGGGGGATAGAGCAAGACTCTATTTCAAAAATAAATAAATAAATACGTAAAATATGAGGTGCAAAGCAAGAGAAATTAAAAGTCTCTTTGTTTGTTTGTTTCTCTCCATCAGGAGACTACTTTTCCCCCATGCAGAGACCTCTGCAATACTCTATCGCACCTAAAAAAGAATGCCATAAAATTTAGCTTTTGGTTACACATTGAATCCTGGCAGGTGAACAATAAATCCTCGTTGAAAATATAAATGATTATTACCTGTGTCATTACCCACTTGTGACAACTGTGATTTTTGTCTCACTAACTGAATTTAAACTTCAAAGGCACAATTGCTTGTATTTCTTTCGTTTCTCTAGCTGTGCCCCGAACCAGTGAAGAAGCAGAGTAGACGCTCCAAAACGCATAGCATTGATGCATTTTGAATGATGCATTTTGAGTGATGGAGGCTGAGCCCCCATCACTTCACATCCCTGCTGATGTCCACATGTGTCTGAGCATGGCAAACGTCAACGGGGAAGTCAAGGTCAACATCAAAGCTACTCATACATGGACCTCAAAGCCTCCAAGGAGAAACTCCTCTGAAGGGAATTGAATCAAGAAGATACACGTGGGGCCAGGCGTGGTGGCTCATACTTATAATCCCAGCACTTTGGGAGGCCAAGGCGGGCAGATCATCTAAGGTCAGGAGTTCAAGACCAGCCTGGTCAATGTGGTGAAACCCCATCTCTACTAAAAATACAAAAAAAAAAAAAAAAAATCTGCCAGGCGCGGTGGTGCACACCTGTAGTCCTAGCTACTTGGGACGCTGAGGCAGGAGAATCACTTGAACCCGGAAGGCAGAGGTTGTAGTGAACCAAGGTGGCACCATTGCACTCCAGCCTGGGTGACAGACTCCATCTCAAAAAAAAAAAAAAGGTACACAAGGGTTAGCAACAGGGAGAACAGACTATGCTTCCATAGCAGGGAACACACCTTCCCTGTGTTAGTTCAGTCCCGTGAGAAGCAGATGCCAAGATGACACTAAGTGAGCAAAAGAAAAACATATTAAGGGAAATGACTCTGAGAGCAAATAGGAGGGAGTGGGGAAACTGAGCTAGTCATCAAACAGCAATCCAGATCTGACCCCAAGAGGAGAGAGGGCAAGGGGACAAGAAGACTGGGCGGCAGCATCTTAGATGGCAGTGCTAGGGAAAGTCCGACAGGGCCATCAGGAAACCTCGAATCAAAATCTCCTGTTACAGGTGCTCCGTGTCTCCCAGGGATAAGTCAGCCTTAGTGTTCCTCCCATGCTCAGTTATTGACTGGGAGCAGCCTGTGGGAAGCTGGCCTCCGTGTAAACATGATTGTAATTTCAGAGCACAGCAGCTGGGCCCACCTCCATTATGGTGCAGTCAGTTCTGAGAGGTGCATTCCTATAGCCGCCACACTGACATTCTGCCCGTTCTACTTCTCTAGAGCCTGACCTGGGAGGGGAGAGGACTATGGGAAAAACTCCATAACTCTTAACTCTTTAACAACTAACCTCAACAGCATGTAGCACTGAAAGGGAGAGAGAGATTCTCCCTGCAAGTGTCATCTCGCAGACCTCAGCCTATCCACAGAACCAGTGGTGTAACGTCCTTCAATGGAAGTGTCACAGAGCCTGGCAGAAGCAGCAAGACTGTCCAATAATTACTCACCTGCCGTTTATATTAATCTCTGCAGACATCAGCAGCAGACAGCAGCAGAGAAGAGCCAGAGCTCAAGAGCAAGAAAATGACAGGCCGTATGTGATAGCTGACAGTACTTGTTCATGAGCCCACGTGAGCCACCCCCGAAGTTGCTGGAAATAATCAGGAGGAACATTATAGTGGTATGGAGTCTTGCATAATAGATGGGAAAAAGGGCCAAAAAAAATATGTGTTACTCCTATTTATAATAACTCATTTTAAGTCCTGGATTGGTGAGGTGACACCTGTTAGCATTATTTGACTTGGAACCATTTAAACTCTTCTTCTCTGGAACAAGTATATTTCTGCTCTATAATAAGATTCTGTAAACAAACGGCTTTCTCTCAGCACATTAAACATAGTTACCATGGGGAAAAAAAGAAAAAAAGCAGCCAAAAATATGTTTACTACTAGGCTAATACCATCTGCCCTCAGAACACTTCCAGATTTCAGATTGGCTTTGTTATTTTTTGGACGGGAAATAAGAATTCAACAGTCTTTTGATGTGCTGTTACTGAACTGTTCAGGGAGATTCTAGCCAGACACGCCCACTTGAAACATGCTGTTCCTTTGTGAATTTGATCAAGGGTATTTTCACTGAATCTCTTCTGGGAATCTGTCAGTCAGAATAACACAATTGTAGTTACAGCAAGAATAATAAGGACCAGATAAAATTGCTTGTTGTTCTCTGTGAACAAGTTCATTTGGCTTTAGCTTTTGGCTATTAAAGCAGAGAGAATAGAGTCCTGAAGAATCATGAAAATCTGTCTCTGCTCTCTGTGTGAGTAATAAGAAAACTAAACTGCCTGTTTGCAGCAATGTGGAGGAAGATTAACTGGATCCAAGCTCCAGGCTAGGTTTCCTTTTGGATTAGGGACATGCTATCTCACAAGGCAATCAGGCGCAAGTTCGACAGGCTGGGGAGTAACCCAACCTTTTACACTTTTACAGTGAGAGAGAATGTGGAGTTGCCAGGGGCTAGTATTCTTGGAATTTGGACAGCTTATCTTGGAGAAGTGGTTCAGGCCTACTCTATGTAGCTTGCATTTCACTGGTTCTTACCCCATTTGGCAGTATAGAACAGAAAACCAAATATACACATCCCTCAGGCCACCAACTATATCTGTGTCATCACGGGGGTATACCTCTTGTACAACAAACGTCCAATCAAGTCAGACACGATGGTATGTGTCTGTAATCTCAGCTATTCCGAAGGCTGAGGCAGGAGGGTCTCTTGAGCCCAGGAGTTCAAGGCCAGCCTGAGCAACATAGCAAAATCCTGTCTCTTAAAAAAAAAAAAAGTCCAGGGCCAGGCATAGTGGCTCACGCCTGTAATCCCAGCACTTTGGGAGGCCAAGGCAGGCGTATCACCTGGCGTCAGGAGCTCAAGACCAGCCTGGCCAACATGGTGAAACCTCGTCCCTACTAAAAGTACAAAAAATTAGCCGAGCATTGTGGTGGACACCTGTAATCCCAGCTACTCGGAAGACTGAGGCAGGAAAATCGCTTGAACCTGGGAGGCAAAGGTTGCAGTGAGCTGAGATCTCACACTCCAGCCTGGGCAACAAGAGTGAAACTCCATCTCAGAAACAAAAGAAAGAAAGAAAGAAAGAAAGAAAGAAAGAAAGAAAGAAAGAAA
>NC_045446.1:97486359-97541357 GCF_002776525.5 Piliocolobus tephrosceles
AGAAAGAAAGAAAGAAAGAAAGAAAGAAAGAAAGAAAGAAAGAAAGAGAGAGAGAAAGAGAGAAAGAAAGAAAGAAAGAGAGAAAGAAAAAGAAAGAAAGAAAGAGAAAGAGAGAGAGAAAGAAAGAAAGAAAGAAAGAAAAGAAAAGTCCAATCAGCAAACACTTTCTTCCTTTTCTCCTATTGGATTCCTTTTTTTATTAGATGTTGACAGCATTCATCAGGCATTTACAGTCAACCCTTTAGTCCTACCACACTGGCTGAGAACCAACACATACACCAGACATTCATCCCTGCCACTTCCTCTACGGACAATCACATCTGCCAAGCACCACCACTGCTTGTCTTGGGCATTGTCCACGACTACAAGGAACCCTTTTCTCTGCAGCCATCTATGCTGGGTCCCAAAGCTTTTGACCACTGGAGGTATGAAAGTACACTTACTTCTGGAGCAAAACTGGGGTAGGTGTGGAGAAGTGTGTCTCTTTCTGTGTGTTACAACCTGTTGAGAAATACTGTATTAATCAGGGTTCTCCAGAGACACAGAACCAGTAGGACATATACAGACATCTAAGAGGAGATTTATTATGGGAATTGGCTCACATGATTTTGGAGCCTAAGACCCACAGTATGTCATCTGCAAGCTGGAGAACCAGAAAAGTCAGTGGTATAATTCAGTCTGAGTCTGAAGGCCTGAGAACTAAGAGAACCAAGGGTGTAAGTCCCAGAGTTCAAAGACCCAAGAACCAGGAGCGCCAATGTCCAAGGGCAGGAGAATATGGAGGTTCCAGACCAAGAAAAGAGAGAATTTACTCTTCCTCTGCCTTTTTTTTGTATTTGAGCCCTCAATGAATTGGATGCTGCCCACCCACACTGGTGAGAGCAGTCTTCGTAGTCCCTGATTAAATGCTAATCTCTTCCAGAAACACCCTCACAGGTACACCCATATATGGTGTTTAATCTGGGCACCTCTTGGCCCAGTCAAGTTGACGCATTAAATTCACCATTACGAGTACTAAAGGAATACTATCTTGCTGTCACTCCAGTGTCTGCACAGACATGAGTTCATGGGGAAGCTCAGCCAGGGAATATGCAGAAGTAATAAGCATCACCCTTCTTCTCTTAGTATGAATTCTCTCTCAGGAGGTGCCTAAATTCCCAGAGCAAATCAACTTCCATCACACCTGCTCCGTTTGCACGTGAGACATGCACTGACAAATCTTGGACTTGAGACACTCCAGGGTCTCCTTGTTTGCATATGCTTTCCTCTTAATCAGAGCATCTTTCTTTCTTCCCTCAATGACTCCTACCCTTATTTGATGATTAACATTAGTCCTTAATTCAAGGGCCACATCTTCTAGGTTAGGACTGATCTTCTAGGTCAGGACGGATGAACCTCTGAGATCTCCCTAGCCCTATACACTACTGATTTCACCATATAGTTAGCATTGACTTTCTTATTCATCTCCTCTCCTATGAATAGGGATTGTGTCACTCACCTCTACAGGCTTAGTGCTAGCCGTGTAGTGTACAGTATGTAGTAGGCACTCCATAAGAGTGCTTAAATAAATATATGTATAAACATAAAGTGAGTCATTAATAACCGTTCAACTCTGAAGAGTCACGGCAAATAAATGTTTTCAAAATAAAATGTTCTAATCTTTCATCAGTTTATGCTCAGAAAAGATGGAGATGTTTACAAGAGCTGTAGTAACTTGAACTACTCAGAATTTCTTGACCTAAAAATAGTACATGCTAGGCTTCCTACCACTGAGCAGGTCTGACAGCTGTTCATTAGGTTGGCACATATTAATAATATGCTTTAAAGAGATGGTTTTGTCTGCTGTTGAAGTTGAACAGCAAACTATGATTTGCTGTAGATTTTTTTTGAAAAAAAATGTAAAAATTTACTAAAGTAAAAAATAAAGTGTTTCTATTGCATGAAATTAACAATTCTTAATGTCTTTGTCATATTGCTTCATGTCTTTTTAAATAAAAGCATTAAAATATTATAAATCAAGCTGAGATCTCATTGAACCACCATTCCCATGTCTATCCCCCTTCTTACCTCCCCAGATAAAACAGCTGATATAAGTTTGGGGCATAATCCAAGTTTCTATGATTGATTCCTTTAGACCTAGCATCCAGATTACCTTAATTTAATAAGTAGGTTTCCCTCTTTCTTTCTTCTCTGAAACAGTGTGTGTAAAATAGATATAGTTGACCCTTGAACAATAAGGGAGTGAGGAGCACCAAGCACCTGCACAGTTGAAAAATTACCTATAACTTCTGAGTTCCCCAAAACTTAACTACTAACAGCCTTTCCTATAACTACCATACCTGTACCTTACCCATAACTACCATGCCCATACTTTACCCGTAACTATCAGAAGACTTACCCATAACATAAACAGTCTGTTGTATAAACAAATTAACCCATATTTTGTGTGTTTTATGTATTACATACTGTATTCTTGTAATAAAGTAAGCTAGGAAAAAGAAAATGTTATTAAAAAATCGTAAGGGAGACCGGGCGCAGTGGCTCACGCCTGTAATCCCAGCACTTTGGGAGGCCGAGGCGGGTGGTTTACAAGGTCAGGAGATCGAGACCATCCTGGCTAACAAGGTGAAACCCTGTCTCTACTAAAAATACAAACAAATTAGCAGGGCGTGGTGGTAGGCGCCTGTAGTCCCAGCTACTGGGGAGGCTCAGGGAGGAGAATGCGTGAACCCAGGAGGTGGAGCTGGCAGTGAGTGGAGATCGCGCCACTGCACTCCAGCCTGGGCGAGAGTGAGACTCCTTCTCAAAATAATAATAATAATGATAAGAGAAAATATATTTACTATTCATTAAGTGGAAGTGGGTCATCATAAAGGTCTTCCTCCTTTTCCTCTTCCTATTGAGTAGGCTGAGAAGGAGGAGGATGAAGAGAGGTTGGTCTTGCTGTCTCAGGAGTGGCAGAGATGGAAGAAAATTCCCATGCAAGTGAACGTGAGTTCAAACTCATGTTCTTAAAGGATTAACTGTATCATCTGTACTTTTTCTTTTGAAGGTTTGCTACAAGTAGCCCATTGATCTATGAGCCTGGTGACCTTTTTGGAGCGTCAGAGGAGATTTTTAACTACTAATTTCATGATTTTTTTATGGTTATAGGTTCTACTTATTAGGTTTTCTATTTATTCTTGAGTCAATTCTCAATTCTGACAATTTATTGTATTATTAGAAAAGTTTCCATTTAATTTTTTTGCAATTTTATTAGTATCATTTTTTATTGTATTCTCCTAGACTTTCAATTATTCTCTTACCTATTTTATGCTCCCTCATTTTAAAACTTTTTATAATAAAACTTTTCAACACACACAAATAGAAGAAATGATATAATGAATCCTAAGTTTCAACAATTAATAAAATTTTGCCTATATTGTTACGCTATTCTTATTCCCCTCACTTTTCTTTTCTTTTTCTTTCTCTTTCTTTTTCTCTTCCTTTCTTTCTTTCTGTCATTATTTCTTCTGGAGTATTTCTGTGGAAATCCCAGAAATAATGATCGTTTCATATGCATCTTTAACTGATAACACTTTTTTAACAGAACCACTACACCATTATCATATCTAACAAAATTAACAATAATTCCTGAATTCTGTTTAATAGCCAATCTATATTAAAATTTCCCTGATTGTCTCAAAAGTGTCTCTTTACAGTTTGTCCAAATTAGGATCCAAAGTCCATGTGGTATATTTGGTTAATAAGTCTTTATTTTCTAACAGTTTCCTCTCTTTTTTTATGGCATTTCTTCGTCAGAGAAATATACCCCTATCCTGTATGATGCCCACATTCTGAATTGGAGGAACTGTTTCCCTGTGACATTATTTAACTTGCTCCTCTAGCTTCTGTAGTTTCCACAAAATGCTGGTTAGACCTGAGTTCCTCTAAACTGGTGAGTAGCTTCAGGGTCAATTTTTTTTTTTTTAATAGCAAGAATACTTCGCAGTTGGTGCTGCATACTTCTTATTACAGAAGATTGAGAGGCAGATAATGTCTGACTCTCCAAGTTATAGTGTTGCTAAGACTGATCAGCAAGTTCTGATAGTTTTAGAAGCCTTTAGTAATTGTTGCCTTGATCTATTATTTAATGGGGATTGCAAACAGGTAACATTAATTCTATCTATACATGTAACATATCTACATATATTCACATAAATTCTTCCCTATAGCACTTCCCTTCATTGAATCTATTTGATTATCCCAAAAATATAGTTCAGATAGGAAGGCAGGATAAATGCTTTATTCTTCCCCTTTGCACATCAATTTTCATATTAATGAGTTCATGTCCTATTAACCTCCAGTGGTTACCAATGAGGATTTCTTCATACCTTTATGAACTAGAGGATTTTTATTACTGATGTTTCAACCAATAACCACTGATTAATTCTTTCTGCTGTTCAAATTTGTTCCATCTTAGGCCAGTGGCACCTTAAACACGGCTTTTATGTCCTCCTTTTGAAATGACTCCTTCCAGAAATTATCCATTTTGTGAAGGACCCCTGATTCCTTTCAGTGAGAAATGGCATTTGGAGAGTACCATCTGGATACTAGGGGTGGTTGTTGCTACTGGATTGTCATTGTTTCTAAGTCTTTTTCTTCCTAGTATTATTTCATTTTACTTTCTTTTTTGTTTCCTTCTTAATGAGTCTTCCTGTTTATTTTTATTTATTTTATTTTATTTATTTTTTGTTTTTTGAGACGGAGTCTCACAGTCACCCAGGCTGGAGCTCAGTGGCATGATCTCAGCTCACTGTGACCTCCATCTCCCAGGTTCAAGTGATTCTCCTGCCTCAGCCTCCCAAGTAGCTGGGATTACAGGTGCCTGCTACCATGCCTGGCTAATTTTTGTATTTTTAGTAGAGACGGGGTTTCACCATGTTGGCCAGGCTGGTCTCGAACTCCTGACCTCAGGTGATCCACCAGACTCGGCCTCCCAAGGTGCTGGGATTACAAGCGTGAGCCACCGCACCTGGCCAAGTCTTGCTGTTTATTAATGTGTTTTCTATTCAATTAATTTCTCTTTTTACATTTATCATTTACTTCCTTCTATTTTCTTTGGGTTTATTCTTTGTCCTGTTTCTAGCTTCTTTATTTAAATGCCTGGAGTTTTTTCTTTCTTTTTCTCTTTCTTTTCCAAGTATATGCGCTTCAGATTATAAATTTCCTACATTCTAATTTAGCTGCTCTCGGTATGTTTCAGTATGCTAGCACTCTTGGTATGTCATCTTTAAATGTTATATCTTTTTCATTTGGACTTCCTTTTTAATCACAAATTATTTACATGGGAGTATTTTTAGCCTGTTTTGGTTTTATTTCAAATATATAAACATTTTGGTTCTTTTTAATTATTTAGGTCTAATTTTATTTACTCATTTGCCAAGAATGTGTTCTAGTTGGTATGAATTCTTATAGTTTTATGAAACTGTATTTGGGGCATAATATGGAATAAATTCATGTAAATCTTCTCTATACTTGAAAAGAATGTGTATTCTCTGATGATCAAAACTAAGATTTAGTGCATATCCATTAGAGCAAACTTGCTATTCGTATTTCTCAAATCTCCAATACCTTTACTAATTTTTATCTGCTTGATTGATCTATTTCTGTGCAAGGTGTATTAAACTCTACCAAAGTAACTGGATTTATATATTTTCCTTGTAATTTGGAATATTTTAATTTATATTTTTGAGCCTTTCTGGTTATATTTCCAAATTTCTGATGAGATTTTTTTCCGATTTAAGAATTTTTTTCCTGTTATTCAATATTTTTCATTGTATTCTGTATTATCTTGTTTAAATAATGTTGTACTAACTGTCTTTTGATTAATATTCACTTGATAATTTTTAAATCCCTTTGTTTTTGACATTTCTATATAGTTTACTTTTATAAGTATCTCTATAAGTTGCACATATCTACATTTTTGAGATTCAGTCTTAGTGTTTATATTCAAACGAGTAGGTTCAGCCTATTTGTATTTATTGGATTGTTATGAAACATTTCTAACATCTTATTTTGCATTTTCTATTTGCCACATTGTTCGTCCTTTTCTTTGCTGTCTGGTCTCATAAAGTTGGTTTTGTTGTTATTGTGGTTTGTTTGATTTGTCTTTTCATTTTTTCCCCTCCTTTGAGTCTATATAGAAGCTACATATTCTATGTTTTTTGAAAGATTGTTATTATTTAATCAACATTTGTTTATTGAGATATTTTCTGAATGTATTGTCACACCCAGGATTCTCACATTCTACTTCTTCCTTCTGAGTTCATTTTTGTTCTTGCCAAAGTTCATCTTTTAATAATTCTTTTATTAAGAGTCTGTAGTAAGCCTTTTTAGTCCTCATATACTTGAATATGTGCTTTCTTCAGACTTCTCTCTTCACTGATATTTTTCTGACTATTAAATTTCATTCACACTAATTTCCCCGCGCTAATTTGAAGCAATGGCTCCATTGTTCTCTGGCTTCCATTTCTGTGGCAGAGAAGTTTGCTGTTGATCTGATTGATGTATCGTTGTAGATGATCTGTCCTTTCTTGCTAGTGACTTCTAAGACTTTAACTTATTTGTATGACTTTGTATCTCATTCTATCTCTCTTCCATATTTCCCAAATCCTCTTTCATTTTCCACATCTTTCTTTATCTCTACATCCTGAGAAATTTTTCTGTTCTATGTTCTAATTCATTTTCTCTTTGACTCTTTTAAAATTACTATTTAGCCCACCCATTATATTTTTAAATTTTGTGACTATATTTTATTTTCAAGATTTCCCACAGTTTTCTTTCATATCTTCCTCTTCTGCTTTCATAAATACTTAGTCTTGTTTTATGGATAATAATTTTGCTTTGGAGGGGCTTTTCTTGCAGAGGGTTGACAATTTTAAACTTCATATCCTCCTTTTTTATTTTTAATTTTGGGGAGGTTGACAGTTTTCAACTTCATGCCCCTTTCAGATTATTCTATTAGCCCTCTTTCCTTGGCTGTGAATTTTCTTTTTTATAGATTCTATTGACTATTACACTGAGCTTCCTTGTATTCTTTTGGTTTGAGAGTTCATCCTCAGTGAAGGGGTTCTCCTGTATTTTGCCACACCAGTTATCTGTTCTCAAACCATGTCATACACTATAATCTCGCCTTTGGATTCCCACCTATTCAGGCAACCCAATTACAACCAAGTATATTATACAAACTCAAATTCCAGTCTCATGCAGAAATGTCTGTTTCAGCTACCAGGCTTGAACAGAGGTATTAGGTCGGTGCAAAAGTAATTTCAGTTTTTACAATTAAAAGTAATTGGTTTTTTCAATTAAAAGTAATACGTTGGCTGGGCATGGTGGCTCACGCCTGTAATCCCAGCACTCTGGGACGCCAAGGTGGGTAGATCACTTGAGGTCAGGAATTCAAGACCAGCCCTGCCAACATGGTGAAACTTCGTTTCTTCTAAAAAAAAAAAAAAAATTAGCCAGACATGGTGGCAGGCACCTGTAATCCCAGCTACTTGGGAGGTTGAGGCAGGAGAATCACTTGAACCCGGGAGGTGGAGGTTACAGTGAGCCAAGATAGCACCACTGCCTTCCAGCCTGGGCAACAGAGTGAGACTCATCTCAAGAAAAAGGAAAAAAAAAAAAGTAATAGGTTTCCAATGATAGGTAAATTTATTTCAGATTTATTTCAGCTGCCCTTTTTTTTTTTTTTTTTTTTTTGAGATGGAGTTTCACTCTTGTTGCCCAGGCTGGAATGCAATGGCGCTATCTCGGCTCACTGCAACCTCTGCCTCCCGGATTCAAGTGATTCCCCTGCCTCAGCCTCCCAGGTAGCTGGGATTACAGGCATGCACCACCAAGCCAGGCTAATTTTCTAGTTTTAGTAGAGACAGGGTTTCTCCATGTTGGTTAGGCTGGTCTCAAACTCCCGACCTCAGGTGATCCGCCTACCTCAGCCTCCCAAAGTGCTGGGATTACAGGTGTGAACCACTACAACCGGCCTCAGTTGCCTTTTAAACACAGGACATGTTTGATATTTGAAAGCAAAGAAAATAGCTCTTTGTCTCCAGATTGAAAAACCTGATTTCCATTCTCATCAAGTCTGGAACACATTTAACTCTTGATCTCATGAAGGCGCTGACGTTTGTTCTGTCTCCATTCCCAGCTTCCCAAGAACTGTGTATCTTCAGGTTCTGCTATCTGTGTAGTTTCTCTCTCTAAATGTGTCTATGGTGGCTTTTTGCAATTGTTTTTTAGTGTGATTGTATATGTTGTTTAATATTTTATCTCTCATTTCTGTATATGTAGGACAGAAGGTGGAGATTTCTGCATATACTCATTCAGTCATGCTGACCAAGTACTTGTACTTTTATTCTTAAAATAAGTTATTATTGCAGGAAACAGCAAAATATAATTGTATATGAACTTAAAAATAAGAAAACTCGAACTTGATTCTCTAAACCTGAGGTTGGGATTAGTTTTTTCAACTCTCTTATTATGCTTCATATCATTATATAAATGATCATGAAAATAGCTGTCATCATAGTGACATCCAATATTTTCAAAGTATGTGGCATCTTTAAAGCACTTGAGACTCATAAAATTCCTGTAAGAATAGTTTGTATTTATTATCTCTATTTTTCAAATGAGGAAAGATAAATGACCCACACAACTAGTTAAATGATCAACCCAGAATGGAATCTTACCTTTTATAGATAAAAGTGATATGTATGGTCATTTGAAATACAGATTTCAAATCAAGTGCTTATTTCACTACATAAATAATTCCCAATCTTGTAAAAAATATTATTGACAACATGCATACTGACAAAATGGTTGAAAAGTTTTAAATGAATTCACATTATATTAAATGTCATAGCATACATAAATATTTGAAAAATAGTAAATATAATAGTAAATATTAGTAAATATTATAATATTTACTAAATAATAGTAAATATTATAATATTTACTAAATAATAGTAAATATTATAATATTTACTAAATAATAGTAAATATTATGTGTTCAGTCCTTTAAGTTGTGCTTGGTATGAATAAGGATTCATGAGCCTCTGTAGTAACTCCAGGTACCCAGCCATTGATCCCATCTACATCATTCACGAAACATCCCCAATCTCTTGAAGTTTCATTAACAAGATGACATCATGAAATTCTACCTGAACTTCTCAAAGAATTAGCATAGTCCTGCCATAATTTGATGATAGAGGAATCCAAAATGAAAGGATAGATAAATGATAGATAGATAGATAGATAGATAGATAGATAGATAGATAGATAGATAGACAGATAGATAGATGCTAGAGCCTACCAATCTTTTTATAATCCCTAAAAAGCAATAAAACCAAGATACCAAGAAGATTAAAAACATTAGACAAGAATGGAGATCCACTATCCCTCTTTCAAGTCTGATAAATTCTCAACTCTACTAATTACTGAAAGATGTTAGAGAACTTTTTCTTTTTAAAGAAATCTGTCCCTGAACTCATTACTGAAAGGAATACCTTGCTGATAAAAGCTAGCACCTCCTTTTATGAATATTAAACATGGCAATCAGAAATTGAAACATGGCCTTGCTGTCACTTTTTTAAAAAGTAACCAAATAAATTTTCACAAATAATTTGGTGGAGGCAAAATGTAATTACTAGCTAGTACTATCTCCACACAATATTTTTAATCAAATGGATAGCTCTCTTTTCTCTTTGACAATAAGAGATAACATGCTTTTGTATTATTCATCACAGTAAACATTATTTTATTTGAATAATTAACTTTTTAATTATAAAAGTAATATATGCAAATTGTGGAAAAGGAGAAAAAGTTAAGGACCAATTAAGCAGAAAATAGCAATGTTAACTATGATTAATATTTGGTCACTTATTTTCCAGTGTTGTATACATTTATGGTTTTCGTGTCTGAGAGCATAATGTCATACACTCAGAACAAATGAAGAGCAACATGCCGGGCCTGAATTAGTGAGGGTTATCCTTGCAAAGAGATTGATGGGAGAGGAAAGATGTTTCACTACTAGCTTTATCACTTCTAAACAATATTTATGCTTCAGTAAAAATGAAAAAAACAAAATTCAGTACAAATATATAATAGAGAAGACTAAAAGGAAAAAATCTGTTCTCTTGTTTTTTTTGAGATCAAAGTCTCGCTGTAGAGCTCAGGCTGAAGTGTAGTGGGATGATCTTAGCTCACCGCAACCTCCACTTCCCGGGCTCAAGCAATTCTCCTGCCTCAGCCTCCTGAGTAGCTGGGACTATAGGCATGCACCACCACACCCAGCTAATTTTTGTATTTTTTTTGTACAAACAGGGTTTAACCATGTTGGCCAGGCTGTTCTGAAACTCCTGACCTCAAGTGATCTGCCCACCTCAACCTCCCAAAGTGCTGGGATTACAGGCATGAGCCACCAAAGCCAGCCTGTTTTCTTGATTTTTAACTTTGTTTATAATGTTCTTACATTCCTAAATTTGCATAAACTTGTAGAAGCTGTGAGTTGAGAGATTATTTTGTCCAACTTTTATTTTATAGATGAGGAAATTAAGGCCAAGAGAAATTAAATGACTTGACAGCAAGGTCACATCTCTAATGCCTTTGACCTGTATATTACAGGTTAATATTAATTTACTTTGAATGGTTAAAAAGCATGTGCGTTTTATTGATCCACTTCGGCATTAGTCTGGATTCCATGTATATGTTATTCTCACTCGTTAAGAGATTTTTTCCCAACAGCTAATCCAAACGACTTCCCCCTTGTTATTCCCTTTCATGGCATTCTGTTTTCTTTTATAGCACTTATCACACATTGTAATTATATATTGCTTGTGCTTATATATTGTTTTCTCCATGACCACACTCTAAGCTCCTTGAAGGCTAACCTTCTACATGTTCTGTCTTCATTATAAACCTGGTGCCTAGCATAGTGCCTGGTTTGTAATGCGTGCTCAATAACGTGGAATTGTTTATACGGTTTCCCTTTTCTCACTGTCTTTTCATGGGCACCCAAGTTACCTCCACTTATTGAGCATTTACTGTCTTCTAGAATTTAGGCAATATAAGAACATCATATATGTGTATATACTTTCAGCTCATTAATTAGCTACATTATTATCTCTGTTGTACAGATGAAAAATACTGAGGTTAAGAGAGGTTAGGGAAATGTCAAAAGGTCAGATACCCAGCAAATGACAGACACAGGGTTCAACCTCAGGTGTTATTCCAGAGTCTAAGATCTGAGCTTTTATTCTATCTTCTTGCTAGTTTCCTGGCTTCAACTGATGTTTGAGATTCAGTAATAGGAATAGTATCTCTTGACCCATAGTTGGAACGTTTTCTGGGCTTCTGGATGAATATAACAATAGGCGCAGACTGAACATATGTTTCTAATTTTAATCCCTTGATATGGTTTGGCTGTGTCTCCCACCAAATCTCATCTTAAATTGTAGTTCCCATAATCCCCACGTGTCGTGGGAGGGACCAGGTGGAGATAATTGAATCATGGGGGCAGTTTCCCCCATCCTGTTCTCCTGATAGTGAGTGAGTTCTGGTGAGATCTGATGGTTTTATAAGGAGCTTCCCTCTTCGCTGGACACTTGTTCCTTTCCCTCCTGCCACCGTCTAAGAAGTGTTTTGCTCCTCCTTCACCTTCCACCATGATTTTTAAAGCCTCTCCAGCCATGTGGAACTGTGAGTCCATTAATTTTTTATAAATTACCCAGTCTCAGGTGTGTCTTTATTAGCAGCGTGAGAATGGACTAATACATATTAAAATGACAATAGAGGGACTTTTCTTAAAGCATAAAGCCATAAGAACAAGAAGAACTGAAAGGAAAAAGTAGCAAAGAAAGGTGTAACTGACTCAGCAAAGCTAAGACAGCTGAATCTTAAACTGGTAGTAGGAAAAGCCCAGCTACCCTGACCTATACTGTTCAAATTGGTGGCAGTGACGAGGAAGAGACGGGCGGCTAAAATAAGAACTGGTTGAGAGAGCTTCTAAAAAAATTATTTGGTCCCAAGATTCCTTCCCCCACCTCAACCTTGACACAACCAATAACTCCCCTCCCCCTACCCACATTTTATTTCCTGGAGAGAGTTTCTGGACTGGAAGACTACAAGCATAGGTGAGGGCAGAAGTATCTTACTGAGAGGGGGATTTTTAAGAATGTATATTCAGTCGGCTGGGTATGGTGACTCATGCCTGTAATCCTAGCAGTTTGGGAGGCCGAGGCCAGTGGATCATTTGAGGTCAGGAGTTCGAGACCAGCCTGGCCAACATGGTGAAACGCTGTCTCGACTAAAAATACAAAAAAAAATTAGCCATGCATGGTGGTGCACGCCTGTAAGCCCAGCCACTCAGAAGGCTGAGGCGGGAGAATCATTTGAGCCCAGGAGGCGGAGGTTTCAGTGAGCCGAGATTGTGCCATTGCACTCCAGCCTGGTCCACGAAGCGAGACTCTGTCTCAAAAACAAACAAAAAAGTGTAAACATGAAATGAATGAGCAAAAGTAAATACGTAAGTAAACATGAAATGAATTTGCAAAAAGATGAAGGTGGTGGGAGTAGGAAGAGATAGGAGTGAGTGGAGCACTGCTGTTGTTTGTTGTAAAGGCAACTAGTCTCATTAAACTATTGCATATGTAACTTTAAAAACTACAATAAAATCTTCTTAACATGTTAGGAAAACTATGTATAGACTTCTCATTTTCCAACTCTTAGAATCAGGGAGTACACGAGCAGGTTTATTACATGGGCATACTGTGTGATGCTGACCCAGGCAGGACACATAGTACCCAATAGGTAACTTTTCAGTCCTTGTCTCCCTCTCTCTCTCTCTCATCCCTCTCATTGACCCCAGTGTCTATTGTGCCTGTCTTTATGTCCACGTGTACTCAATGTTTAGCTCTCACTTATAAATGAGAACATGTGGTATTTGGCCTTCTGTTTCTGCATTAGTTCGCTTAGCATAATGGCCGCCAGCTGCAAAGAGCATGGTCTCTTTCTTTTTTATGGCTGCATAGTATTCTATGGTGTACCTGTACCATTTTTTTTTTTTTTGTCCAGTCCACCATGGATGGACATCTGAGTTGATTCCATGTCTACTATTGTGAATAGTGCTGTGATGAACACATGGGTGCATGTGTCCTTTTGATAGAATGATTTCTTTTTCCTTTGTGTATACACCCAGTAATGGGATTGCTGGGTCAAATAGCAGTTCAACCCTTGGTTCTTTCAGTAATCTCCAAACTCCTCTCCACACTGGCTGGACTAATTTATATTCCCATCAGCAGCGTATAAGTGTTCAGTCAGTGTATAAGTTTTTCAGTCCTTTTCTCCCTCTCTTTCTCATCCCTCTCATTGACCCCAGTGTCTATTGTTCCTGTCTTTATGTCCACGTGTACTCAATGTTTAGCTCTCACTTCTAAGTGAGAACATGTGGTATTTGGGCTTTCTTTTTCTGCATTAGTTCATTTAGGATAATGGCCTCCAGCTGCATCCATGTTGCTGCAAAGAACATGGTCTTATAAGTGTCTTCTTTTCTTCATAGCCTCACCAACATCTGTTATTTTTTGACTTTTTAACAAGTCATTCTGACTGGTATGAGATGAAATCTCATTGTGGTTTTGATTTGCATTTCTCTGATGATTAGTGTTGATGAACATTTTTTTCATGTATTTGGCCGCTTGTATCTCTGCTTTTGAGAAGTGTCTGTTCCTGTCCTTTTCCCACTTTTTAACGGTGTGTTTCTTGCGTGTTGATTTCAGTTCCTTATAGGTTATGGATATTAGACCTTTGCTGGATGCAGTTCACCAATATTTTCTCCCATTATGTAGGTTGTCCATTGTTGATAGTTTCTTTTGCTGTGCAGAAGCTTTTTAATTACATCCCACTTGTCAATTTTTGGTTTTGTTGCAATTGCCTTTGAGGACTTGGCCATAAATTCTTTATCAAAGCCAATATCAAGAAGGATATTTCCTAGGTTTTCTTCTAGGATTTTTATAGTTTTAGGTCTTACTTTTTAGTCTTTAATTCATCTTGAGTTGATTTTTGTATATAGTGATAGTAGGGGTCCAGTTTCATTCTTCTGCATATAGATAACCAGTTATCCCGGCACCCTTTAGTGAACAGGGAGTCTTTCCCCATTACTTATTTTTGCTCACTTTTTTGAAGATCAGATGGTTGTAGGTGTGTGGCCTTATTTCTGGATTCTCTATTCTGTTCCATTGGTGTATGTGTCTGTTTTTGTGCCACTATCATGCTGTTTTGGTTATTGTGGCCTTGTAATATAGTTTGAAATCAGATATAGGATGCCTCCTGCTTTGTTCCTTTTGTTTAGGACTACTTAGGCTATTGAGGCTCTTTTCTGGTACCAAATGAATTGCAGCATAGTTTTTTCTAATTCTATGAAAAATGATGCTGGTAGTTTGATATGAATAGCGTTTAACCTGCAAATTGTTTTGGGCAGTATAGCCATCTTATGCTGGTAGTTTGATATGAATAGTGTTTACCCTAAAAATTGTTTTGGGCAGTATAGCCATCTTACCCATATTGATTCTTCCAATCCATGAGTATGGAATATCTTTCCATTTATTTGCCATCTCCGATTTCTTTCAGCAGTGTTTTATAGTTCTCCTTGTAGAGATCTTTCACCTTCTTGGTTAGCTGTATCCCTAAGTATTTTATTCTTTTTGTGGCTATTGTAAATGGGATCACATTCTTGATTTGGCTCTGAGCTTGAATGCTCTTGGCATTGATTTTATATCCTGAAACTTTACTGAAGTCGTTTATCAGTTCTAGGAGACTTTTAGTTAAGTCGTAAGGGTTTTCTAGGTATAGAATCATATCATCAGTGAAGACAGATAGTTTGACTTCTTCTTTTCCTGTTTAAATGCCTTTATTTCTTTCTCTTGCCTGACTGCTTGGTTAGGACTTCCAGTACTATGTTGAATTAGAGTAGCAAGAGTGGGCATCCATGTCTTGTTCCACTTCTCAAGGGGAATGTTTCCAGTTTTTGCCCACTCAGTATAAGGTTGAGGGTGAGTTTGTCATAGATGGCTCTTATTATTTTGAGATATGTTCCTTTGCTGCCTAGTTTGTTGAGGGTTAGTACCATGAAGGGATGTTGTATTATTTCAAAAGCTTTCTCTGTATCTATTGAGATGATCGTATGGTTTTTGTTTTTAGTTATGGTTATGTGGCAGATCATGTATATTGATTTGTGTATTTTGCAACAACTTTGCATCCCAGGAATAAAGCCTACTTGATCATGATAAATGAACTTTTTGATGTGCTGCTGGATTCAGTTTGCTAGTGTTTTGTTGAGGATTGTTGCGTCTATGTTTATCAGGGATATTGGCCTAAAGTTTTCTTTTTTCACATGTCTCTGCCAGGTTTTGGTATCAAGATGATGCTGGCATCATAGATGAGTTAGGAAGGAGTTCCTCCTCCTTGATGTTTTGGAATATTTTCAGTAGGGTTGGTACCAGGTCTTATTTGTATGTCTGGCAGAATTTGGCTGTCAATCTATCTGATCCAGGGCTTTTTTTGTTGGTAGGTTTTTTATTACTGATTCAACCTCAGGACTCATTAGTGGTCTACTGAGGTTTTCTTTGTCTTCCTGGACCAATCTTGGGAGCTTGTGTGTTCATAGGAATTTATCCATTTCCTATAGATTTTCTAATTTCTGCACATAAAGGCTTTCCTAATAGTCTCTGAGGGTCTTTTGTGTTTCTGTGGGATCAGCTGAATGTCACATTTGTCATTTCTGATTGTGATTATTAGCATCTTCTCTCTTTTTTCTTTGTTAATCTAGGTAGTGGTCTATTGATCTTGTTTATTATTTCAAGGCAACAACTTTTGGTTACCTTGATCTTTTTTTCATATTAAACTGAGTCCTTACAACATATTTAAAATATCATGTTCCATAGTCAAATATTTAACAAAAAAAAACCTACATACAGTTATTGGCATACAAATTTAAGAACATAATTAAAATCAAGCTAAATCTCTCTCTCTGTATCTACATATATATGTATAGATGTATAGCCATACAAATAGATATATAGATATAGCTTCAAATTCATATCAGTGAACTGGAGTACCTGAGGTTTCAAGTTGTTGGTTTTTCCAGACAATATGAAACATTTTTCATGCACTTTATAAAGGACGTGGCAGATCCAGAAAGAATAACTTTGGTTGATAAATGCTGTCTCCCAAAGATTAAACAGAAGTCCTCAGTGGAATTAAGGTTTATCTTCAGAGGCGTCTTCCAAGTGGAGGTTGGTGATGTAAGGAATGGTTCCCATGTAGCAAGGTACTGTTCATAATAGTGGATACTCTCCTCAGCCATTATCTGTAAATGCTAACTTGATATCATTTTGCATATTTTGTTGCCATCTTTCCCATTATGCTTTCAGGGCATTATTAGCATATTCCACTTCAAGTTTTCCAATCTCCTCTGTAAGCAGATCACTATCTGCCTTTTTATAGGTCAAAGCTTCAACTTTGGGATCCAGATCTGCTTGTGTTTGGTCTCTTCTTTTCATAACACCCACTAACATTTCACTATAAAGCACGTACTCATGTACAACAAGAAGCAGGGCCTCTGAGAGTCCAAACATCCATTTTTCAGTGGCCTTACAGCATCTGTCAATGCAGCTGGCAACATCTTTTAGATTATCTACCAGATCCTCTTCTGACACTGACCAAAGAATATGAATTGGACCATATTCTTTCATTTCATCAAAATATTCCCTTCCTTGAAAATTCAGAGCTATTTTATCCATTGAATTTGTTTTCTGGCTAAAAATTTTAATAGTTATTCATTTCCATGAACTCTCCTGGGTGGTTTTTTGTTTGTTTGTTTTTGGTCTTTTAATTGGGGCTTTTAGCTGGGCACAGTGGCTCACACCTGTAATCCCAGCACTTTGGGAGGCTGAGGAGGGCGGATCACGAGGTCAGGAGATCGAGACCATCCTGGCTAACTTGGTGAAACCCCGTCTCTACTAAAAATACAAAAAAAAAAAAAATTAGCCAGGCATGGTGGCAGGCACCTGTAGTCCCAGCTACTCGGGAGGCTGAGGCAGGAGAATGGCATGAACCTGGGAGGCAGAGCTTGCAGTGAGCTGAGATTGCACCACTGCACTCCAGCCTGGGCAACAGAGCGAGACTCCGTCTCAAAAAATAAATAAGTAAAATACAATTTAAAAAAATTAATTGGGGCTTTTAGCCCATTTACATTTAAGGTCGATTTCTGTTTGTTTGTTTTTTATACTTTAAGTTCTAGAGTACATGTGCACAACGTGCAGGTTTGTCATATATGTATACACGTGCCATGTTGGTGTGCTGCACCCATTAACTCGTCATTGACGTTAGGTATTTCTCTTAACACTATCCCTCCCCCCTCCTCCCACCCCAGAACAGGCCCCTGTGTGTGATATTCCCCTGTGATGTTCCCCGCCCTGTGTCCAAGTGTTCTCATTGTTCAGTTCCCACCTATGAGTGAGAACATGCGGTGTTTGGTTTTCTGTCCTTGTGATAGTTTGCTCAGAATGATGGTTTCCAGTTTCATCCATGTCCCTGCAAAGGACATCAACTCATCCTTTTTTATGGCTGCATAGTATTCCATGGGGTATATGTGCCACATTTTCTTAATCCAGTCTATCATCGATAGACATTTGGGTTGGTTCCAAGTCTTTGCTATTGTGAATAGTGCTGCAGTAAACATACGTGTGCATGTGTCTTTATAGTAACATGATTTATAATCCTTTGGGTATATACCCAGTAATGGGATGGCTGGGTCAAATGGTATTTCTAGTTCTACATAGCTGAGGAATCGCCACACTGTCTTCCACAGTGGTTGGACTAGTTTACACTCCCACCAACAGTGTAAAAGTGTTCCTATTTTTCCACATCCTCTCTAGCACCTGGTGTTTCCTGACTTTTTAATGATCGCCATTCTAACTGGTGTGAGATGGTATCTCACTGTGGTTTTGATTTGCATTTCTCTGATGATCAATGATGATGAGCATGTTTTCATGTGTCTGTTGGCTGCATAAATGTCTTCTTTTGAGAAGTGTCTGTTTATATCCTTCACCCACTTTTTGATGGGGTTGTTTGATTTTTTCTTGTAATTTTAAGTTATTTGTAGGTTCTGGATATTAGCCCTTTGTCAGATGGGTAGATTGCAAAAATTTTCTCCCATTCTGTAGGCTGCCTGTTCACTCTGATGGTAGTTTCTTTTGCCGTGCAGAAGCTCTTTAGTTTAATTAGATTTCTGGGTGGTTTTTAATTCTTCTCATTGAGGATGCAACAGCTCTGACTGTTGGCCCCAACCTGCTTAGCAATCCAGGACCCTGCTTCTTGTGAGAAGAGAGTTCCCAAGCTTGTGCAGTGAGAAAAATTTTGAAGTCTTCATTAAATGTTAAAGTTGGATGATCAGCAATGCGCTCAAAAATTTATGTAAAGCCTTCCTGCGTGTCTCAATGAACTCATCATTAAAGCGTTCCACCATTCCTTTTACTATAAATTTTTCTGGCAATGGTGGAATAATCAGAGTAGGGTGTGCTTCTTAAAGTTCTCCCTTTGACCAAAGGAAATCTTGATACCATCTCCTAACTTTAAATTCACTGGGGTCAAATTCTGCACAAGATGTCTTAGTAATAATCCTATAAGTAATGAGAGTTTCTATTGTAGTAACATGACTTTCAGGTTCATCAACTGTGATGAAGAATTCCTTTAAATCTTGTTCATCTTCAAACTTGATTTGGTTTATCATTGATAAAGGGGATGTTGGCATCATAGTGCTGAAGGAATTCACGTCCATCAATGAGGCATCATAGCTGAACACCTCCAGGTCATCCTCATCCAGATCCAGCACCTCTGCCTGCAGCAGGGTGGAAGAGCCCCTGCTGCCCAAGAAGCGGGCACTGGAGGCCTGAGGAGCGCACCTGAGATGCCCGGAGCTTGCTCAATTTCATTGAGTTCTCTGATTTTACTTATTTCTTCGGCTAGATTTTGGGTTGATTTATCCTCTTTTTTCTAGTTCCTTTAAGTGAAATGTTAGATTGTTAATTTGAGATTATTTTCTAACTTCTTGATGTAGGTGTTTGGCCCTATATACTTCACTCTCAACACTGCTTTAGCTGCATCCAAAAGATTTTGGTATGTTGGGTCTCTACTTTTATTGATTTCAAAGAATTTTTTGATTTGTGTCTTGATTTTATTGTATACCCAAAAGTCATTCAGGAGCGAGTTGCTTCATTTCCAGGCAATTGTGTGGTTTTGAGATATCTTCCTGGTATTGATTTCTATTTTTATTGCCCTGTGGTCCTAAAATGTGCTTAGTATGATTTTGATATTTTTTAATTTATTGAGACTTGCTTTATGGTTGAGCATGTGGCCAAACTTAGAATATGTTTTGTGTGCAGATGAGAAGAATGTATGTTCTGTAGCTGTTGGGTGGAGTATTCTGTGGATGTCTATTAGGTCCAATTGGTTGAGTGTCAAGTTTAAGTCCAGAATTTTAGTTTTCTGCCACATGATCTAACACTGTCAGTAAGGTGTTGAAGTCTCCCACTATTATTGTGTGGCTCTCTAATCCTTTTCATAGGTCAAGAACTTGTTTTATGAATCTGGGTGTTCCAATAGTGGGTACATATATATTTAGAATAATTAAGCCTTCTTGTTCAATTGAACCCTTTATTATTATGTAATGCCCTTCTTTGTGCTCTTGACTATTGTTGGTTTAGAGTCTGTTTCATCTCATGTAAGAATAGTGACTCCTACCTTCTTCTGTTTTCCATTTGCATGATAGATCTTTCTCCTGCCCTTCACTTTGAGCTTGTGGGTATGATTATGTGTGAGATGAGTCTCTTGAAGATGAAAGATAATTGGATGCTATCTTTTTATCTAACTTGTTACTCTGTGCCTTTTAAGTGGGGTGTTCAGATCATTTACATTCAAGGTTAATATTGATATGTAAGATTTTGATACTGTCATCATGTTGTTAGCTGGTTGTTTTGTATACTTGATTATGTAGTTGATTCATAGTGTTGATGGACTACGATCTTAAGTGTTTCTGTGGTAGCAGGTATTGTTCTTTTGTTTCCATGATTAGCACTCCCTTAAAGACTTCTTATAGGCCTGGTCTAGTAGTAATGAATTCCCTTTGTGTTTGCTTGTGTGAAAAGGACTTTATTTCTCCTTTGTTTATGAAGCTTAGTTTGGCAGGATACAAAATTCTTGGTTGGAAATGCTTTTTTGTTAAGGATACTGCAATTAGGTCCCCAATCCTTTCTGGTTGTAAGGTTTCTGCTGAGAGGTCCACTGCTAGCCTGATGGAGTTCCCTTTGTAAGTGACCTGACCCTTTTCTCTAGCTGCCTTTAAGATTTTTTTCTTTTATGTTGACCTTGTGTCTTGGGGCTGGTCACCTTGTTTAGTATCTCACAGTGGTTCTCTGTATTTCTTGTATTTGCAATCTCTCTAGTAGGATTGGAGACATTTTTGTGAATTACATCCTCTAATGTGTTTTCCAAGTTGCTTACTCTCTCTTCTTCCTTCTCAGGAATGTCAATGAGTCATAGATTTGGTCTCTACAAAATCCCATATTTCTTGGATATTTTGTTCATTTTCTTAAATTCTTCTTATTTTTATTTTTTGTCTGAGTTGATTTGAAGAACTGATCTTCATGCTCTGAGATTCTTCAGCTTAGTCTATTCTGTTGTTAATGCTAATGGTATTATGGAATTCTTGTGAATTTTTTAATTCCAGAAGTTCAGTTTGGTTCTTTCTTAAAATGGCTATTTCGTCTTTCATCTGTTGTGTTATTTTACTGGATTCCTTGAATTCCTTGGATTGGATTTCAACTTTCTCCTGAACCTTAATGAGCTTCCTTGCCATCCAGATTCTGAATTCTATGTCTGTCATTTCAGTCATTTCACTCGGGTTAGGAACTATTGCTGGAGAGCTAATGCACTCATTTGGAGGTAAGGGGACATTATAACTTTTTGGAATGCCAGAGTTCTTATTGCTGAGTCTTTCTCATCTAAGAGGACTGGTGTTCCTTTGTCTTTTTGGATTTGCTGTCATTTGGATGTTGTTTTTATATACTTCATTTCCCTTGAGGGTTCTGTGGTGTAAGTTGAGTATAGTCAATCAGCTTTGTTTCTGGGTGTTTTCAGAGAGCCAAGACTCTGAAAGATCTTTATTTGTGGCTAGATTCTTGGCCTGTGTTTCACAGATGATGTATATTGGAAGAATATTTTTGGTGTTGTAACTTGGGCTGTCATCCAGTAGACGGCGCTTAAGAGTAACGGCCAACAGATAAGCTCTTATTTAGCTGAGTAGCTCTTCCATATTTCAGTGGGTTTACTGCAGTGCTCTGTGGTGGGGAAGAAAGAGAGCTGACTTCCCCACCAGGTCCATTCCCCTGCCTTAGGGGAGCTCCCTCCTAACACTGGGACCATGCCAACGTCGCCTTTGTTAGGTGTTCCAGGCCACAGGGCTCCTTCAGGCAGAGGCTTTGGCTGCCAGACAGGCCTCACCCTTCCTAGACTGGCACTTTGGAGGGAGGCATACCCCACTCCTGCACCGTCCAGGAACCGTCTTTTACTCCTCTCAGTGTTCTGAGTGTGCAGGCTCCTCTCCCACTTAATCACTGGCCACAGATCTCAGCCTGCCACTTCTGAGCTATGTGCTGCAACCCAGGGGCATTGGGATCTGGCCTGCGGCTTTGTCCTCTGCGTTGGGCACTGGTTGTGCTGCGGAAGCTGGAGTGCTCTCAGCCAGTGAAGAAAGCACTCTGCCTGGGCAGTGGAGGCCGTGCTGTGTACCTGCTCTTGCAGGAGTGGCAAGGCAGGGCCTTGGGAGGGGCCAGGGGACAGAGGAGATGCAGAACAGACATGCCCCAGTCCCACAGAAAAGATGACCCCACTCTCTCCTGGCCCAGCAGCCAGCCAAGGTTAGAGCTACTCAGAGGAAGACAGAGAATCTTGTGGGATGGTTGCCTGTGGCCACATTTTGCTGCAGCTGCCCCATATGCAAAACCTCCTTGGCTCTGCACAGCCTGGAGCACGGTTTCTGCCTACTCTCCAGGCAGATTCCCTTGGCAATTCAAACATCTGTGGGAGTCATGGGACTTCTTGTAGCTAATATCTGAGAGGTCCATGGTGAGAGTGGGTTACCCCGCCATCACTTCACTCACCCTTCCTTAGGAGCTATTCAGGCCCAGGAACCAGTCCTGGTACTCTGCAATCCTGTGCAGGGTTCCCAGTTTCCTCCCTCTTCAGCCTCAGTATCTGCCTCACCTCTCTATTACTCTGTGTTTTCTCTCTAAAGATCCATCGTAAGGATGTTGGTTTACTCAATATTTTGGTCTCTCTCACTGGGAGACGCTCCCTGGCTGCATCTGTTGGCCATCTTGTCACCTCCATCCAATTTTTTTTTTTAAGATGGAGTTTCACTCTTGTCACCCAGGCTGGAGTGCAGTGGCACGATCTCCAGTCACTGCAACCTCCACCTGCTGGGTTCAAGCGACTCCTCAGCCTCAGCCTCCCAAGTAGCTGGGATTACATGCACTGCCACCATGCCCAGATAATTGCTGTACTTTTAGTAGAGACGGGTTTTCACCATGTTGGCCAGGCTGGTCTCAAACTCCTGACCTCAGGTGATCCACCTGCCTTGGCCTCCCAAAGTGCTGGGATTACAGGCGTGAGCCATCGCGCCCGGCCCATCCAATTTTTTTAAATGATAAAATATATTCTCAACTCCCCTTCTTTCTTCTCTCTTTTTAAAGTTGTAAATCTTATGTTAGTCCCTGCAGCCACTCACCTGGAGAAGGCTTGTTTAAAATGCCAAATTAACCAGTAGCAGTGGCTCAAGCCTGTAATTCCAGCACTTTGGGAGGCTGAAGCGGGTGGATCACTTGAAGCCAGGAGTTCGAGACCAGCCTGGCCAACATGGTGAAACCCCATCTCTACTAAAAATACAAAAATTAGCCAGGTGTGGTGGCAGGTGCCTGTAATCCCAGCTATTAGAAAGGCTGAGGCATGAGAATTGCTTGAACCTGGGAGGCAGAGGTTACAGTGAGCCAAGGTCATGCCACCGCACTACAGTCTCTGCGACAAAGTAAACCCTGTCTCAGAAACAAAATTCCAAGTTGACTTAGATAAGTAAGCAGAACACAGACAGGAAAGAAGTTCATTTCCTTTCTATCATTCCATATGAATCAGTCAAAAACTTGATGGAAGTGGAAATTCAGTTTTGCCATAAAAGGGCCTGTTTAATGATTTAACTTTCACCTCTAGGTAACTCTGTATTTCTTTCTACTGATTTCTCCATAAAAGCTCTGCATAATGGTGTGGGTTGTTTTATGAGACTTCCTCCAGCCTTTATTCCACTTTTATTTTTCCTTACTTTGTTATTTCCCCCGGCAAATGCCAGTGTTAGTATTTGACCCATACAAGGGATGTTCAGCCAAAGACAGTCCTCAGTCAAATTGTGGCCTGAGACAGATGGTGAAGCCAGCTGGTGCTTTGGGGCAGTCAGATTACATTTCCAAGGCGTTCTCGTGTAACAGCTGTGTGCCTTTGATCAAAACATTGAGAAACAAACCCTCACATCTCCCTTAGCACAAAAACAGCCAGGACCCTGTTTTTCTGGATCAAAGAGAGGCATGCCAGATACTCCATAGGACTTCATATGCATTAAATACCAACATTCCCAGAATAGCTGTAGAGGCCCAGGATGACAGGGGTCACTACAGAAAGAGGACCTCTGCAGGAGGTGAGGAGGGGCTCCACCAGGGCGGATTCCCTTTGTATCTGTTGTACCCTCAGCACCTACAACAGTCCTTGGAGCAATGTAGAAGCTCAATAAATATTTTTTGAATGATTAAATAAGTGAGCTGCTTCTCTGGCATGCCCCTTACTTTACTCAGATTGACACATCCTGCTCATTTCTTAAAATCCAGCTCATCTATTTCTCATAGTGCTTTCTTTGACCTGTCCAAACACTTCTCTCTCTATAAAGCTGTACTTTTGAACAGATTTCTGTTGCTTGTTCTCATAATACAGTATTGCAGTTACTTGATTGCATGTCCTTCCTCGCTTCAAGACCTTTAGTTCCTTCATGGCTAAGGACAAGTCTTATTCATCTCTGTACTCATGCTGCCTAGCATAGTTCCTGTGTATTTACTCCTTCATCCAACGGGATCTGAGCACCCTGCTTTATTCCCAACACTGAAACAGGCTCTGGGGATACAGCAGTTAACAAGATATGAGTCCTCTCTCTTCCCCAAGCTTAAATTTTATGATTGCAGACAATTAAAACAAGTGAGTAAGTGCAATGGTGGAGGTTATGAGGACACCATGGAAGCACATAGGAAGGACACCACTATATAAAATTTGGTGGATCAGGAAAAGCCTCCTAGAGGATGCTTCCCAGGAAAAAAAAAACAAAGAATATCTGAAGAATAAATGGAAGTGAGCCCGTAAAGGGGGAAGGAGTGTTCCAAGAAGAATAGAAGAAAGGAAGACAGAAGGGAGAAGCAGATGAAAGCAGGGAAGGATGGGAGAAGTAATGAAGAGAGGAAGGCAGGGATATTGCATTCTCTTATTTGCCTTGTAATAGTTCTTCCAGTAGGTGGCCTTACCAAGAGCCCCATAATTGCTAGAGGCCACCAGCTACCCCATCTTACTTGGAGGATCTGTTTTTACCCCTAGTCACAGAATCACAGGCTATTATAGAACTGAAAGGGGCTGTTAATACCTAGTTCTATCCCTCTTATTCTACACATATGAACGATGAAGCCCACAGAGGTTAGTAATAACAGTATTTTGCTTTTATCTGTTATCTTGCAAAGCATTTTTACCCCTATCCAGTGTGCATCCAACAGCCCTGTGAAGCAGCATTATTCTTTTTTACAAATCAGGAAACTGGGGTTTAAATGGAATTAGTGGTAGAGCTGGAAGCCAGGTCTCTACCAAGGGCACACCATGAGGACCGGAGCCAGTAGGAGATGACTCCTCATCCAAACTCCTTCCAGAAGGCAAGAAGAGCGCTCTGACACCTGATAGGGACTGGCCATGCTAATTATTCACAGCATGTCCCAATTAAAAGAACACTTGTGCTGAGTGCCTTATTTGCCAATAGCCTGGAGATCACTAGAATGATTGGAGTTGACTGATCTTGCCTTCATTTGGTGTCAGGGGGTAGGTCAGTCTTTTTACAAATAAAAAGAGTGTGCATTTCGGACTAGATAAAAATGTGAAATGTCTGTAAAAGCAGGACTCTATAAGCCAAGTTAAAAGATAAGCCGTACAATCACATGCTGGCAAAGATGTGGAGAAAAGGGAATTCTCATATACTCTTGGTGTGAATGTAA
Source organism: Piliocolobus tephrosceles (assembly GCF_002776525.5). NCBI lineage: Eukaryota > Metazoa > Chordata > Mammalia > Primates > Cercopithecidae > Piliocolobus > Piliocolobus tephrosceles. The sequence continues at coordinate 97,511,790 of NC_045446.1, forward strand.
ATTAGCACAACCACTACAAAAAACAGTTAGGAGTTTCCTCAAAACACTAAAAATAGAGCTACTATATAATCCAGCAATCCCACTCCTAGGTGTATACCCAAAAGACAGGAAATCAGTATATCAGAGAGGTATCTGCACTCCCATATTTATTGCAGCACTGTTCACAGTAGCCAAGATTTTGAAGCAACCTAAGTGTCCATCAACAGACGAGTGGATAAAGAAGATGTACTATACATCATGGAGAACTATTCAGCTACAAAAAAAAGGATGAGATCCTGTCATACCCAACAACTGAGATGGAACTGGAGGTCATTACGTTAAATAAGTCAGGCACAGAATGATAAACATCACCTGTTCTCACTTATCTATGGGAGCTAAAAATTAAAACAATTGAATTCATGGAAATAGAGAGTAGAAAGATGGTTACCACAGCCTGAGAAGGGTAGTGGTGAAGTGGGGGAGGATATGGGGGTGGGGAATTATTAATGGGTACAAAAAAATTAGTTAGAATAAATTAGAGTTGGGTGCAGTGGCTCACACCTGTAATCCCAGCACTTGGAGGATATGGGGGTGGGGAATTATTAATGGGTACAAAAAAATTAGTTAGAATAAATTAGAGTTGGGTGCAGTGGCTCACACCTGTAATCCCAGCACTTTGGGAGGCCGAGGTGGGTGGATCACTTGAGGTCAGGAGTTGGAGACCAGCCTGGCCAACATGATGAAACCCCATCTATACTAAAAACAAAAAATTACCTGGGAGTGGTGGCACACACCTGTATTCCCAGCTACTCGGGAGACTGAGGCAGAAGAATCGCTTGAACCCAGGAGGCAGAGGTGGTAGTGAGTCAAGATTGCACCGCTGCACTCCTGCCTGGGCAACAGAGTGAGAACCTTCTCAAAAAAAAAATAAGAAAAATAAGACCTAGTATTTGCTAGCACAACAGGGTGACTATAGTAAAAATATACATCGATATATGAATTTTAAAATAAAAGAGTATAGTCAGAATGTTTGAAACACAAAGGATAAATGCTTGAGGTGATGGATACTCCTATCTACCCTGATGTGATTATTACCCATTGTATGCCTGTATCAAAATACCTCATGCAACCCATAAATATATACACCTATGTACCCACAAAAATTAAAAATTTAAAATAAAAAGATTAGCCCTAGACTGGGGAAATATTAACTTTATAAAAACCATCAAAGAAATAATATCCAGAGCTCAATTCCTAAAGTCAATAAGAGAAAGACTAATAACCCAATAGAAAAATGGGCCATGGATATAAACAGGCAACTCTCAAAAAACAGGAAATCTTAGTGACCAAAAAAAAAAACATGAAAAATACTCCCCATTAATCAAGATGCACCATAAAACAGTAAGACAAACTTTCACCTCAATTCGTTTTATAAAGGTTTTCAAGTCTAAGAAGTTTTGATGAAGATGGGACAATGCTATCTAGGGAGGGAATGAGACAAGATCTAATAACACTGAAAATGCTCTATACTCAATGAATTTTACTTCTAGATATATATACCTATATATAACAGTAACATCTGTAATTAATGTTAAAGATATTATTCACGTAATGTATATTAAAGAAACTCTCATGTATGTGCAAGGAGGTTCACCGAAGTATTTGCCAACATAGTAAAAAATAAAAAAAAAAAAAATTTCAAGATGTTATAGACTATATTACCATTTCTATATATTATATTATTAATACATATAGATGGAACAAATGCATCAAAGCACTAAATCCATTATAATGCTTAACTCTAGGAAGGAGAGGAATAAGATAAGAAAGGGAAATATAGTGACTTCAAATTTGTTAGGGTTTTTTATCTTAGAAATTTTTTCAGGCTGGGTGTGGTAGCTCCCACTTACAATGCCAGCGTTTTGGGAGGCCGAGGCAGAAGGATAGCTTGAGGCCAGAAGTTTGAGACCAGCCTGGGCAATATTGGGAGACTCCTATCTCCACAAAAAATATTTAAAAATCAGCCAGGAGTGGTGGCACCATCCTGCAGTCCCAGCTACTCGAGGCTGAGGAGGGGGGTTCACTTGAGCCCAGGAGTTAGAGGCTGCAGTGAGCCATGATTGCGCCACTTCACTCCAGCCTGGGTGACACAGTAAGTCTTTGTCTCAAAAAACAAATAAAAATAAAATTAAAATTTCTTTTCAAAAAATCTGAACCAAAGCCTTAAAAATATTTTTAAATTATTTGTTCATGCCTATACCAAAACTATTTGTTTTTGTTTGTTTGTTTGTTTAGATATGCGGTCTCCTGGCTTCGAGTGATCCTGCCCCAGCCTCCCAAAGTGCTAGGATTACAGGTATGAGCCATGCGTGTCCAGCCCAAAATTACTTTACAAAACATTTTTAATAAGCCTGACTTTTCATACAGAAAAGTCAAGTACTTATCCTTTCACCCCAATTTAATACCATCAGTTTCCTCATCTGTTAATTTTTAAAAGAACAGATTAGATCACTTCTAAGATCCTTCCAGCCCTGACACTCTAGCCTCCTGTGAAATCTCAAAGGCTTTGAAGAGATTGCAGATGAGTGACCTTTTGTTGAAGTAAGTTCTGGAAGGAGCTAGGAATGTACCGTCAGCTGTTATAGGGGAAAGAAGCCTTGGAACCTTTTTTTAAACCATGAAAGCTGCTTCTTTTCACGTAGCCTCACCCCAGAGGCATTCCCCAATTAGTGTCCTAGCTATTTATATTCTGGGAACCCTATCTAAATTTAGCTTCCACACAAAAGTTTGTACTGTGATGGGATCTGGACACTCTGGTACTGTTTTCCTCCCCCTACCCCAAGTGAAAAGCCTTTACATGAAACTTGGTTGTCATTAATTATCGTGTAGAACGCTAGGCTTAGAAGTTCGGTGGCCATATACTGAACCCAATAGTAGAGCTTGTAATCTGTGACAGGTCTGATGGTGTGATAGACTATTTTGCATTCAGGATGGTCCCAGCAAAATCCTTGTCTTGTGGGAAGCTGAAGGAGCCAGTTAACAGGTTAAATGGGAGACTTGTGGCAGACTTGAGGATTTTTGTTTGTTTCTTTAGAGATGGGGGTCTCACTGTGTTGCCCAGTATGGCCTCAAACTCTGGGGCTCAAGCAGTCCTCCCTCCTCAGCCTCCACGGTAGCTGGGAACCAAGGATTTTATACACAGTCAGGCAGTCTTTCTAGTGCACACAGGCCCTTCCTAAGGAATCTACCTGGACTCTCCTTTAACCAAAGGAGAACTAAAGAAACTTCAGCAAAAGGACTGATAATGAGCATTTAATATATTTAGTTGTAAAATGAAGAATAAAAGAAGGACTGGGAAATAGGTAGAAAAATAGTATGTGAACAAAATAGAAATGATGCAGCAAAAATTATGGGAGGAGAAGAGGTAAAGGAGAAAGTAGAAAAAGATTCTGAAAAAGGATCCCATCTTAAACTGAAAGTATACGGTTAGTTTTTAAATGGTGAACCAGAGATACTAGAAAAGCTTTAAACAAAGATACCCATTAAAACTAATAAAACAAATTTTCCTAAATACCAAAAGAAATGTTTTTAAAATAGCACAGAAACACAGTAAATACAGTACACACAATATTTAGAGTATTAAATAAATAGCAACATTGGAGAGTGATTCCATGATATATTGTTAAGTGAAAAAAGTAAAATGCTAAAGAGTATAGGTAGCATGCTGCTTTTTGTGTAAGAAAATAAAACAGGAAGACAAGAAATATACATGTACCTATTTCATTTTTTGCAAAAAGAAACACAGGAAGGGTAATCAGAAAACAATGAGATTACCCAGCTACAAGGAGAGAAATTAGGAGGATGAATGGGAGGGAGAGTGATGCTTCTCTGAGGTAGTTTTTACTTTTCAAAATGTGTGAATATATTCCACACATTCAAATAATAAAATGGAATTAACAAGCAGCCATGCACAGTGGCTCATGCCTATAATCCCAGCACTTTAGGAGGCTGGGGTGGGAGGATCACTTGAGGCCAGGAGTTTGACACCAGCCTGGCCAACATGGTGAAACCCCGTCTCTAGGAAAAATACAAAAATTAGCCCAGGGTTGTTGGTAGTGTGTACCTGTAGTCCCAGCTACTCAGGAGGCTAGGCAGGAGAATTGCTTGAACCTGGGATACAGAGGCTGCAGTGTGAGCCAAAATCGTGCCACTGCACTCTGGCCTGGGCGACGGAGCAAGACTCTGTCTAAAAAAACAAAAATAAATAAAAATAAATTTTAAAAAGAGGAGTAAGGACTTAAAACTGAGAACAGATAGAAAACCTGAGTGTATTTCATATTAGCAACATAACCTCAGTAAAGGGCAGGGAGGCTGACAAGGAACTTTTGGACACAACACTTTGACCATAAGCCTCATAGTAAAGGTGGGGAGTTAAGGGATAACAGACAAATCCTGAGCTCTTTTCTGTCTGTGTGTTTTTTGCGACTGCCTCTCCAGAGTTTTGTATACCTTTGTTTAAACTTTTATTTTAGGTTTGGGGCACATGTGCAGGTTTGTTATATAGGTAAACTGCATGTCATGGGTTTGTTGTACAGATAATTTCATCACCCAGGTAATGAGCATAACACCCCATGGGTAGTTTTCCCATCCTCACCCTCCTCCCATCCTCCACTCTTAAGTAGGCCCCAGTGTCTATTACTCCTTTTTTTGTGTCCATGTGTACAAAATGTTTTGCTCCCACTTATGAGAACATGTGGCATTTGGGTTTGTTTCTGCACTAGCTCGCATAGGATAATGGCCTCTAGCTTCACCCATGTTGCTGCAAAGAACATGATCTCACTGCTTTCATGGCTTCATAGTGAAATGGGAAAAGTTCCCTTGTACTCCTCCCAGGGTGTGCGATGGGGGTGCGGCTGGCTTCTTCCGTGCCCCGCTGCTCAAACCTCTATGGGGAACCATGCAGACGGGCAGGTTGTGGGGCTCTGACCCCACACCAGTGTCTGGGGGTGAACGTTTACAGCTGAAGCCCCAGTGGTCGTGCGTTACGGGGTGCTATTTTAGTTTAGCCGTCCATAGGCGGCTTGTGTTACTCAGCTCAATTAGATCCCTGCCTTATGGCAAGGACAGAGGGCTTTCTGTATCCCGGGGTTCTTGCCTTGGTGTACTGGAAGAATCGGATCACACATGGGCTTGGAGAATGAGTGTGCAAGGTTTTGCTGAGTGGAAGTAGCTCTCAGCAGATGGGGGAGCCAGAAGGGAGATGTTTTTCCCCTGGAGTCTGGCCGTTCAGAGGCGCAGGCTCCCCTCCTCCAACGCTGGCCAAACTCCATGTTGTTCTGCTGGTCCATGGCCTGCTGACCTGCGGCCTCTGTCGGTGTGCTCTTCCGCTGGCGTGTTCCCCTTGAGTCCTCTCGAAGTCCAGCTGCTTGTGCCTCTGCCCGCTAGGGTCTCGGGGTTTTTATGGGCACAGGATGGGGGCATGGCAGGCCAGGGTGGCCTTGGGAAATGAAACCTTTGGGCAGGAAAACAGAAATGCCTGTCCTCACCTAAGTCTGTGGGCACAGGCCTGGGGATGAAGCGCTAGCCAGGGACCACACCCTCCTCTACCCAGCACTTCCCTGCCCCCCTTCCATATCCGTAATATTCCATAGTGTGTATGGACCACATTTTCTTTACCTAGTCTACCGTTGATGGGCATTTAGGTGATTTCCATGTATTTGCCATTGTGAACAGTGTTGCAATGAACATACGCGTGCTTGTGTCTTTATGATAAGACAATTTAGATCTCTTTAGGTACATACCCAGTAATGGGATTGCGGGTCGAATGGTAGTTCTGTTTTAAGTTATTTGCTGAGTTCTTTCTTAATAGGTTTGTTTTTCATAGTGGTATGGATGTAACAATTCTGAATCTATTTTATGTTTGTTGAAGAATTAAGTGTGTGAATATGATTATGTTTGAGGAAGCCAGGTTCTCACTGTGGAAGAAAAGAGGTACAATTGTGGAAAGGAGAAAAGAAAGGAAGATCTCTGTGGTGGTGTTGAATTGGCACAGGAGGTCTCAGTATGAACTCATGATTTCTAAAACAAACAAACACGTCAATAGTGATGAGTGTTCCTAATGCCCAGATCTTAGTTGGTTTATAATAGAAATGGCATCATCTAACTAGAGGGAAAGAAGATGTTGCAAAACGTGGTGTGTGTGTGTGTGTGTTTTTTTTTTTTTTTTTTTTTGAGATGAAGTCTCACTCTGTCCCGCAGGCTGGAGTGCAGTGGCACAATCTCGGCTCACTGCAACCTCTGCCTCCCGGGTTCAAGCGATTCTCCTGCGTCAGCCTCCCAAGTAGCTGAGATTACAGGTGCCTGCCACCACGCCTGGCTAATTTTTATATTTTTAGTAGAGACAAGGTTTCACCATGTTGGTCAGGCTGGTCTCAAACTCCTGACCTCAAATGATCCACCCACTTCAGCCTCCCAAAATGCTGGGATTACAGGCATGAGCCACCATGCCCAGTGGAACGTGGCTCCTGACATGAAAAAAATTAACATGAATCCACTCTTCACACCATAAATGAAGGTAAATTACAGATGAATTAAATAACTATATGTAGAAGGTAAATCTGTAAAGCAAACAAGCAAAAAATTTAAATAAGAAAATATCAAAAATATCTGATAAACTCAGTGAAGGATTTTTTAAACAAGACCCAGGAGGCAAATCCATAAGGAGAAAAGTTGATGAGATTTGACTACATCAAAATCAAGAATTTCTGTTCAACAAATCATGCCATACCAGCAAGTGGTCTAGTGACAAATTAGAATGTATTTGTGACATATAAAACCAATAAGGAATTAATTTTAGGGTATACAAGGGTCATTTGAAAACACAAGAAAAAGCAAGGACATTCCATTTTTTCAAAGGTAAATAATATGAATAGGTGGTTCACAAAAGAGAAAACCTAAATGATAAACAGGTGTATGTCCCTCAAGCCAAGGTCTTTCTCTTCCTCCAACACACACCAAATTTCTTTTTTCTTTTTTTTTTTTACACTTAATATTTTTATTTTTAAATTTTCATACCGAAACTTTTAAGTTCAGCGGTACATGTGCAGGTTTGTTACATAGGTAAATGTGTGTTATGGGTGTTTGCTGTACAGATTATTTCATCAGACAGATATTAAGTGTAGTACCCATTAGTTATTTTTGCTGATCCTCTCCCTCCTCCTACCCCCTGCCCTCTAGTAGGCCCCAATGTGTGTTGTTTCCCTCTATGTGTCCATGTGTTCTCATCATTCAGCTCTTGCTTATAAGTGAGAACATGTGGTGTTTGATCTTCTGTTCCTGTGTTAGCTTACTAAGGATGATGGCCTCCAGTTCCACCCATGTCCCTGCAAAGGACATGATCTCATTCCTTTTTATGGTTGTGTAGTATGCCATGGAACACCCACCAAATTTCTTATCCTGGCCATTGAGTTCGTACCAGCCATTGCTTCAGTCCTGAATGCTTCCTAGGGCTGCTTCCTTCTTGTTATTCAGGTCTCAGTTAAAATGCTATCTTCAAAGAGTGCTTTCCATCCATCTCCACCTAAAGTAGTCATCCCACCTCCTGCCCCAACATTCCCTATGACATCACTCTCTTTTATTTTCATTAAATATTATTCAGTAGCATGTTCTTCTATATCTGTCAATGTACTCATCTCTCACCAGAAAATTAGACTCACAAAATAAGAAATGTATCTGTCTTTCAACCTTGCATGCCCAGTGCTTGACACGTAGTTGGAGTTCAACAAATATTTGCAAAATTAATGAACACATTAATGTATAAAAAGGGTTATGCAATCCCTGTTGCTGGAATGATAAGCTTTCCAGACAAGGATGTTCAATCATCATCAAATGACTAATTCATGGAATCTTGCTAAGCAGTGCCAAACATCAGATGGAGAACTGGACAGGATGACCATTTAATATACTCCTTCTAAAAATAATATCTAATGAGTCAAAAGGACACAGTTCCCTTGGATACCTTTGTTTTGACCACAGTGCCTGGGGCTCGGTATTTGAGTCAAATAGATTAAGCCTCTTGAAACTCAACCCTCTTTAGGACTGTGCACATCACCCAGAGGGGCTATGATGTGAATTCCATCAACAGGAGATGGTGGTTTGTACTGAATATTCCAGCAGGCAAAAATATTCTAACCATGAAGCTCTGTGATTCAAGGTCATTGCCAGTTGCTTCCCATTTTAAAGCCTGTGAAGTGACAGTCGCCACACAATAATGGAAAACTACATTTTGCTAACCAAGTACCACGTGAGAAAATCCGGTGAGTTTCTTATGTTCACGTCCCAGGAGGGAGCAAAATGTCATAGGTACCACATCTGCCATTTCACTTAAGGCATAGAGGCTTTGACTTAACAGAGTGCTGAATTTATTTCAACAGTACTTACATGCTTAGAAAATCTATCATTCACCTTCTTAGGATGCCATGAGATTTCTAATGATTCATTTATGTAGCTTTTGCTTGCCCAGTGTAAGATGAGCCTAGTCCCTGTGGATTTGCAGGGATTTCTGTTTATGAGGTTTTGTTTTGTGTTGTTCTACATTAGGTGAAGGATTAAGCACGATCCTAATTCTTAACACATTATCATCATCAGTCTATGCAAAATATCTCTCCTGCTTTATCCCTTTAATTTTTGCCTTTATCCTTTACTCCTACATCACTCTGATGCATATTATATAATGTCTTGACATAAGCATATAGTCTCATGAAAATTGTGATGAGTTTGTATGTATTTCTAATATAATTTCAATATGCTTCTTACTTTTGTCACTTCATTACCACATTTAAGACATATAAATTCCTGCATGAATGTCTACTTCAAGGCTTCTAACGATTTCAGTCTTTATCCACTATGTGTTTTGTTTTTTGAGATGGAGTCTCACTCCGTTGACCAGGCTGGAGTGCAATGGCACCATCTCAGCTCACTGCAACCTCTGCCTCCCAGGTTCAAGTGATTCTCCTGCCTCAGCCTCATGAGTAGCTGGGATTACAGGCACCTGCCATTATGCCCAGCAAATGTTTGTATTTTTGTAGAGATGGAGTTTCACCATGTTGGCCAGGCTGGTCTTGAACTCCTAACCTCAGGTGATATGCCCACCTTGGCCTCCCAAAGTGCTGGGATTACAGGCATGAGCCACCACACCCAGCCTGCCATGTTTTAATGATCCATTCTCTTAGGCAGTTGTTACTGTTATTGTCAACAAAATCTTATTTTCTATATTATTTTCAAGTTTGCTTTTACTAGCCTAGAGAGAAACAGTGTTGATTTTTGTAAGTTGATCTTGTCTCCAGCAATTTCGCCAAATATTTTTATTTGTTATATATTTGGGTCAGGCATGGTGGCTCATGTCTGAAATCCCAAAACATTGGGAGACCAAGGTAGGAGGATTGTTTGAATCTAGGGGTATGAGACTAGCCTGGGCAACAAAGCGAGACCTCATCTCTATAAAAATTTTAGATATTTAAAAATAAAAAATAATATATTTAGATGTTGAACAGATGTGGTTTTACCTTTTTCATTTCAGTCTTAGTATCTCTCAGACCCTTTTCTTGTTTAACACTGGCCAGGACTTTCTTTACTATGTTAAAAAGTAGTAGTGGGCTGGGCGCAATGTCTCACGCCTGGAATCCCAGCACTCTGGGAGGCCGAGGTGGGCAAATAGCTTGAGCTCAGGAATTTGAGACCAGCCTGTGCAATGTGGCAAAACCCCATCTCTATAAAAAATACAAAAATTAGCCAAGGGTGATGGTGTGCCCCTCTAGTTCCAGCTACTGGGGAGGCTGAGGTGGGAGGATGGCTTGAACCCCAGAGGCGGAGGTTGCACTGAGCCAATATCGCGCCACTGCACTCCAGCCTGGATGACAGAGCCAGACCCTGTCTCAAAAAACAACAAAAAAAAAACAAGGATATCCCCTGCAGTAAGACTGAAAAGAATTCAAATATCAGCCAGGCCCAGTGGCTTACTGACTCACGCCTGTAATCCCAGCACTTTGGGAGGCTGAGGCAGGCAGATGATGAGGTTAGGAGTTCGAGACCAGCCTGGCCAACATGGTGAAACCCCGTCTCTACTAAAAATACAAAAATTTAGCCGGTCATGGTGGTGTGCGCCTGTAGTCCCAGCTACTCGGGAGGCTGAGACAGGAGAATTGCTTGAAACCAGGAGGCAGAGGTTGCAATGAGCCAAGATCGCCTGGGCAACACAGGAGACTCCATCTCAAAAAAAAAAAAAAAAAAAAAAAAAAATTCAAATATCCATCACTGAGGGATATTTGGATAAACTATAAAACATCTACACAATGAAGTAATGTACAACAATAAAAGAAAATGAGGAAGAAGAAAACAAACACACACATACAAAATATAAAATGAGGAAGATCTTTTATTTTACTGTGGAATAATCTCTGGGCATTTTTGTTTAATGAAAAAGCAAGGTGCAGAACTGTGTATATACGGTACTTCCTTTATATCTAAGAGAGAAAAGAAATACAAATGAGGATGGGCTCGGTGGCTCATGCTTGTAATCCCAGTACTTTGGGAGACCAAAGCAGGTGGATCACTTGAGGTCAGGAGTTCAAGACCAGCCTGGTCAACATGGTGACGCCCCGTCTCTACTAAAAATACCAAAAAAAAAAAAAAAAAAAAAATTAACCTGGTGTGGTGGTGCACACCTGTAATCCTAGCTACTTTGGGAAGCTGAAGTGGAAGGATTGCTTGAACCCAGGAGACTGAGGTTGCAGTGAGCTGAGATTGTGCCACTGTACTCCAGCCTGGGCAACAAGTGAGACTCCATCTAGGAAAAAAAAAAAAATACGAGAGGAGAGAGAGAATTTGTTCCTCCAAATTCTAGTAGTTGTTGCCAGTTAAAGCTAGGGCCTTAATTCTTTAGGCACCTAAGACAGTTTCTTGACCTGATATTCTAGCTCAGTAATTATTGTCTATATTCACTCTGCTCAGTGCCATATCTGTTGAATCCATATTTCAACTATTATGCTTTTTATATCTGAGATATCTACTTGGATCATCTTAGTTGTTTTTTGTCCTTGCTTCATATTAACCAACATAATCTCCTATTTCTTTGAGGATATTTATTAAGCTTATTTTTATTTCATGGTTCATGTCTTATACCAATTCTGGTTCCTCCAGCATAGGTCACTTGGGTGGTGGTTTTTCCATCAAACAGATTGGACTTCTCCACTATTTCAATATTTTGTTGCCTCTGAGTTCATTTTCCCCTGATAATGTGTACCCAGAGTGAGGAGTTAAGGCCCAGATTCTTGTTTGTGCCATTTCTGGGGATTTAGGGAGGATGAGTGTCATTTCATATTTTACAACTTCACCAGGTAATTCTGACCCTCATACCAGATTATTGCAGAAGCTACATAAACCTTTACCCTCAAAGATACCAACTGAAAGATCCTTTCTCCCCCCATTTCAACTCTCCAATTCCTGGAAGTCTGGGGAGATGGGAGAGAGTAGGGAACACACAGACTCAATTATCTGACTGCCCCATTGTTAACTGTTCTCACTCCAGCCAACCACACTGCTTTTGTCCCACTGACTTGAGGCTTTGGGCTGGAACTACTACATTTCTTTTCTATATTACAATAGAGATATCAGTGATATACCCAGGACAATATACAAAAGAAAAATCTCAAAGTCCTCTTGCCCCTCCCTCCCGCTGGAGCCTGGCCTTCTACCCATACTGAGTTTTCCTTTTCATGCCAGGTCATACTCACTTTGCATCCCCTCAAAAGTTTCTCATGAATTTTGCATTAGTACCTCAAATCCCAGAGCTTTTCTCTCATTTCCATGGCAGCTCTACAGTTCAGCTAGAAGAGACAGCTAGCAGCTCTGCTCATTCACCATGATATCTGGAATCGGAATCAGAAGTAGCCTCTGTTCCTTAGCAGCGCTGGTTGAAGTCTCATTTGACCTATGATTTTTAGGAAATTTTATGAATTGTAGCCTTTTTTTTTTTTTTTTTTTTTTTTTTGAGTCGGAGTCTTGCTCTGTCATCCAGGCTGGAGTGTGGTGGCATGATCTCAAGTCACTGAAACCTCCACCTCCTGGGTTCAAGCAATTCTTGTGCTTCAACCTCCTGAGGAGCTGGGACTACAGGCATGTGCCACCACACCTGGCTAATTTTTGTATATTCAGTAGAGACGGGGTTTCACCATGTTGGCCAGGCTGGTCTCAAACTCCTGACCTCAAGTGATCCGCCTGCCTCAGCCTCCCAGAGTGCTGGGATTACAGGCATGAGCTACCTACCATGCCCAGTCTATTTTATACATTTTAACTCTGCTTCTTCCACTCATTAGCAATTGATGTTGGACAAGTTAAATTCCTATAATCTCTATTTTTTTTAGATCCCATCTCATGTAGTAATTGTGAAAATTAAATGATACAACATGCAAAATCATCTATGAAATTTGTTGTACAAAGTGAAGTATAATCTAGAGGCAGCATAGTGTGTAGTCAAGTATCAATTAGCTTCTGCTGCTTCCCAAACTATCTCAAAGCTTAGTGGCTTAAAACAGCACAATTTGTTTAGTTTATGTTTTTATGGGTTGGCAGTTTGGGCTGCACTCAGCTGAAGAGTTCTGGGAATTGTCTATTGCCATCTAGAGCTGAGGAGGTAACAGGGCCAGTGTCTCTCATTAGCCAGGAGTGTAGCCCAGGCTTGTTCACATGGCAGCAGCCTGGGTCCCAAGGGTGACATAAGAAGCATGTATGGGATGGTTTGTATCTGTGTCCCCACCCATATCACATGTTGAATTGTAATTCCTTGTGTTGGAGGTGAGGTCTGGTGGGAGGTGGTTGGACCATGGGGAAATATTTCTCACAAATGGTTTAGTACCATCCTCTTGGGACTGTCCTCTCCATAGTGAGTAAGTTCCTGTGAGATGTGGTCATTTAAAAATGTGTAGCACCTTCTGACTATTTATGATCATCATGGCAGATGGGAGGTGGGACTAGATTGCAGCTCTGACCCGGACGGACAGAGCAGCGTGTGGAAGCTCACGTCGTGAACTTAAGCTCCAGAACAACTTCAATAACAAACTAGGAGTCCCAAGAGGACCCACAGACCCTCTGAAGGAAGTGGACTGCTCCTGCAGGACCCAGGAGACACCCAAACACTGTGTCCAAACTGCAGGAGTGGGAAAGGGAGATCCTCCACTCGCAAACACACATCCCCACTGGGAAAACTGAAGGTCTAGTTTGCGGGAGAATTTTCTGACCATACCTGGGGCTGAATCAATTTAGAGAACCAAGTGAAATACAGGGATAGAAGAAGCAGTGAGAAAGGTCCTGGGGGAGCTCGCTGGGTCCCTAAGCAGACCATTCCTGCCTGGCACCACAAGGATCCTTTGGGAGGGTAGACAGAGGTGCCGGGTAAACACCACAGGAGAAGGAAGTCTCCAGGGGAACTTCGTAACAATTTGAACCTGATGAGAAGCCTCCTGGCCAGAACTCGGGGGAGGGTGTGAATCTGGTGTGCAGACTCCCTAGATGGGGGAAGAACCAAAGCCCTTTATTTTCGCAGCTGGGAGGAAGGTAGCCTGGGGCAAGTTCTGAAGCCCTGCTCTCCCACTGCCTGGAAACAGACTCAAGCTGTTGAAGGGGCACAGTGGGAGTCAGACCAACTCTTTGGATTGTGTTGGAGCTGGGTGAGGCCTGTGACTGCCGGCTTTTCTCCACTTACCTGACAACATGCATGACTCAGCAGAGGCAGACATAATCCTCCTAGGTACACAACTCCATTGACCTGGGAACCTCACCCCCATTCTCCACAGCAGCTGCAGCAAGACCCACCCAAGGAGATTCTGAGCTCAGACACACCTAGCCCTGCCCCTACCTGATGGACCTTCCCGACCAACCCTGGTAGCTGAAGACAAAGGGCATATACTCTTGGGAGTTCTAGGGCCCCACCCACCACCAGTTCCTCTCTATACCACCACAGCTGATGGTCTCTGGAAAGTGCCAACCTCCTCCAAGTGGTTGGCAGGAGGCCAACCAGCACAAAAATAGACCAAAACCACCAAAGCTAAGAATCCTCACAGAGTCCATTTCACCCTCCTGCCACCTTCACTGGAACATGCACTGGTATCCACAGCTGAGAAACCCATAGACAGTTCACATCAGAGGACTCTGTGCAGACAACCCTCAGTACTAGCCCAGAGCCTGGCTTACTGGGTGGCTAGACCCAGAAGAGAGAGAATAGTCACTGCAGCTCAGCTCATAGGAAGCCACATCCATATGAAAAGGAGAGTACTACATCAAGGGAACACCCTGTGGGACAAAAGAATCTGAACAACAGCCTTCAGCCCAAGACCTTCCCTCTGACAGAGTCTATCCAAATGAGAAGGAACCAGAAAACCAACTCTGGTAATATGACAAAACAAGGCTCTTTAACACCTGCCAGAAAATCACACTAGCTCACCAGCAATGGATCCAAACCAAGAAGGAATCCCTGATTTACCTGAAAAGGAATTCAGAAGGTTAGTTATTAAGCTAATCAGGGAGGCAGTAGAGAAAGGTGAATCTCAATGCAAGGAAATCCAAAAAATGATACAAGAAGCAAAGGGAGAAATATTTGAGGAAATAGCATAAAGAAAAAACAATCAAAACTTCAAGGAATATTGGACACACTTATACACTTATAAGAATGCAAAATGCTCTGGAAAGTCTCAGCAATAGAATTGAACAAGTAGAAGAAAGAAATTCAGAGCTCAAAGACAAGGTATTTGAATTAACCCAATCCAACAAAGACAAAAAAAAAAAAGAAAGAAAAAGAAAATATGAACAAAGCCTCCAAGAAGTCTGGGATTATTTTAAACAACCAAACCTAAGAATAATCACTGTTCCTGAGGAAGAAGAGAAATCTAAAAGTTTGGAAAACATATTTGGGGGAATAATAGAAGAAAACTTCCCCAGTCTTGCTAGAGACCTAGACATCCAAATGTGTCTAGAATTGGTTCCAATGAGTTCTTGGTCTCGCTGACTTCGAGAATGAAGCCACGGACCCTTGTGGTGAGTGTTATAGTTCTTAAAGATGGTGTGTCCGGAGTTTATTCCTTCTGATGGGTTCGTGGTCTTGCTGACTTCAGGAGTGAAGCCACAGACCTTCACAGTGAGTGTTACAGCTCTTAAAGGTGGCACGTCTGGAGTTGTTTGTTCCTCTCAGTGGGTTTGTGGTCTCGCTGACTTCAGGAGTGAAGCTGCAGACCTTCGCATTGAGTGTTAAAGCTCATAAAGGTAGTGCAGACCCAAAGAGTAAGCAGCAGCAGCAAGATTTATTGTGAAGAGCAAAAGGACAAAGCCTCCACAGCATGGAAGGGGACCCAAGTGGGTTGCTGGTGCTGGCTTGGGTAGCCTGCTTTTATTACCTTATTTGGCCCCACCCACATCCTGCTGATTGGTCCATTTTGCAGAGTGCTGATTGGTCCATTTTACGGAGTACTGATTGGTGCATTTACAAACCTTTAGCTAGACACAGAGCGCTGATTGGTGCATTTACAATCCTTTAGCTAGACAGAAAAGTTCTCCAAGTCCCCACCCAACCCAGAAGCCCCGCCAGGGCTTCTCACACATACAAGAAGCATGACGAATACCTGGGAAATTTATCATAAAAAGGTCATTACCTAGGCACACTGTCATCAGATTATCCAAAGTGAAGATGAAGGAATGAATCTTAAGAGCTGTGAGACAAAGCACCAGGTAACCTATAAAGGAGAACCTATCAGATTAACAGCAGATTTCTCAGCAGAAACGCTACAAGCTAGAAGGGATTGGGGCCCTACCTTTAGCCTCCTCAAACAAAACAATTATCAGCCAAGAATTTTGTATCCAGCAAAACTAAGCATCATATATGAAGGAAAGATAGTCTTTTTCAGACAAATGCTGAGAGAATTCATCACTAATAAGCCACCAGCCACTACAAGAACTGCTAAAAGGAGCTCTAAATCTTGAAACAAATCCTGAAAACACATCAAAACAGAACCTCTTTAAAGTATAAATCATATGGGACCTATAAAACAAAAACACAAGTTTAAAAGCAAACAACAACAACAACAAAAAACAAGGTACACAGGAAACAAATAGCATGTTGAATGCAATGGTACCTCACATCTCAATACTAACATTGAATGTAAATGACCTAAATGTTCCACTTAAAAGATGCAGAACTGCAGAATGGATAAGAACTCACCAACCAGCTATCTGCTGCCTTCAGGAGACTCACCTAATACATAAGGACTCACATAAGCTTAAAGTAAAGTGACAGAAAAAAGTATTTCATGCAAATGGATACCAAAAGTGAGCAGGGGTTGCTATTCTTATATCAGACAAAACAAACTTTAAAGCAACAGCAATTAAAAGAGACAAAGAGAAGCTGGGCACAGTGGTTCACACCTGTAATCCCAGCATTTTGGGAGGCCAATGCAGGTAGATCACCTGAGGTCAGGAGTTTGAGACCAGCCTGGCCAACACGATAAAACCCCATCTCTACTGAAAATACAAAAAAACAGCCAGGCATGGTGGCACATGCCTATAATCCCAGCTACTCAGGAGGCTGAGGCAGAAGAATCACTTGAACCCAGGGGGCGGAGGTTGCAGTGAGCCAAGATTGTGCCACTGCACTCCAGCCTGGGTGACAGAGCAAGACTCCATCTCAAAATATAAAAATAAAAGAGACAAAGAGGAATATTATATAATGGTAAAAGGCCTTGTCCAACAGAAGAATATCACAGTCCTAAACATATATGTACCTAACACTGGAGTTCCCAAATTTATAAAA
Source organism: Piliocolobus tephrosceles (assembly GCF_002776525.5). NCBI lineage: Eukaryota > Metazoa > Chordata > Mammalia > Primates > Cercopithecidae > Piliocolobus > Piliocolobus tephrosceles. The sequence continues at coordinate 97,528,618 of NC_045446.1, forward strand.
CAATTCCTAACAGATCTAAGAAATTAGATAGAGAGCAACAAAATAATAGTGGGGGACTTCAGTTCTCCGCTGACAGCACTAGACAGGTCATCAAGACAAAGTCAACAAAGAATGGATTTAAACTACACGTTGGAACAAATGGACTTAACAGATATATACACAGAACATTTCATCCAACAGCCACAGAATACACATTCTGTTCAACAGCACATGAAACTTCCTCCAAAATAGACCATATGATAGCCCACAAAATGAGCCTCAGTAAATTTAAGAAAATTGAAATTATATCAAGCACTCTCTCAGACCACAGTGGAATAAAGCTGGAACTCAACTCCAAAAGGAACCTTCAAAACCTTGCAAACACATGGAAATTAAATAACCTGCCCTGAATGATCATTGGGTCAAAAACAAAATCAAGATGGAAATTTTAAAATGCTTTGAACTGAACAACAATAATGACACAATCTATCAAAACCTCTGGGATATACAGCAAAGGTAGTGCTAAGAGGAAAGTTCATAGCCATAAATGCCTGCATCAAAAAGACTGAAGAAGTACAAACTGAAATTCTAAGATCACACTTCAAGGAACTAGAGGAACAAGAACTAACCAAACCCAAACCCAGCAGAAAAAAAGAAATAAACAAGATCAGAGCAGAACTAAATAAAATTGAAACAAAACAAAAAAAAAAATACAAAAGATAAATGAAACAAAAAACTAGTTCTTTGAAGAGATAAATAAAATTGATAGACCATTAGCAAGATTAACCAAGAAAAAAAGAAAGAAAATCCAAATAACCTAATTAAGAAACAAAATGGGAGGTGTTACAACTGACATCACTGAAACACAAAAGATCATTCAAGGCTGCTGTGAACACCTTTATGCACATAAATTTAAAAACCAAGAAGAGTTGGATAAGTTCCTGGAAAAATACAACCTTCCTAGCTTAAATCAGGAAGAATTAAATACCCTGAGCAGACCAATAATAAGCAGTGAGATTGAAATGGTAATTTAAAAATTACCAACAAAAAGCCCAGGACCAGAGGGATTCACAGCAGAATTCTACCAGACATTCAAAGAAGAATTGGTACCAATCCTTTTGACACTATTCCACAAGAAAGAGAAAGAAGGAACCCTCCCTAATTCATTCTATGAAGCTAGTATCACCCTAATACCAAAACCAGGAAAGGACATAAACAAAAGAGAAAAGTATAGACCAATATCCTTGATGAACATAGATGCTAAAATCTTTAACAAAATACTAGCTAACTAAATCCAACAACATATCCAAAAGATAATCCACCATGATCAAGTGGGTTTCATACCAGGTATAGAGGGATGGTTTAACATATACAAGTCAATAAATGTGATATACCACATAAACAGAACTAGAAACAAAAATCACATGATCATCTCAATAGACGCAGAAAAAGCATTCATTGAAATCCAGCATTCCTTTATGATTAAAACTCTCAGCAAAATCAGCATACAAGGGCATACCTCAACATAATAAAAGCCATCTATGACAAACCCACAGCCAACATAATGCAGAATGGGGAAAAGCTGAAAACATTCCCTCTGAGAACTGGAACAAGACAAAGATGCGTACCCTCACCACTCCTTTTCAACATTGTACTGGAAGCCCTAGCCAGTGCAATCAGACAAGAGAAAGAAATAAAAGGCATCCAAATCAGTGAAGAGGAAGTCAAACTGTCACTGTTTGCTGACTATACGATCATTTACCTTGAAAACCCTAAAGATTCCTCCAGAAAGCTCCTAGAACTGGTAAAAGAATTCAGCAAAGTTTCTGGATACAAGATTAATGTACACAAATCGGTAGCTTTTCTATATACCAACAGCAACCAAGCAGAGAATCAAATAAAGAACTCAACCCCTTTTACAATAGCTGAAAAAAGAAATACTTAGGAATATAGCTAACCAAGGAGGCAAAAGACTTCTACAAGGAAAACTAAAAAACACTGCTGAAAGAAATCACAGAGGACACAAACAAATGGAGACACTTCCCATGTTCAGGAATGGGTAGAATCAATATTGTGAAAATGACCATATTGCCAAAAGGAATCTACAAATTCAGTGCAATCCCCGTCATAATACCACCATCATTCTTCACAGAATTAGACAAAACAATTCTAAAATTCATATGAAACCAAAAAAGAGCCCACATGGTCAAAGCAAGACTAAGCAAAAAGAACAAAACTGGAGTCCTCACTATCTGATTTCAAACTATACTATAAGGCCATAGTCACCAAAACAGTGTGGTACTGGTATACAAAATAGGCACATAGACCAATGGAACAGAATAGAGAACTCAGAAATAAACCCAAATACTTAGAGCCAACTGATCTTCGACAAAGCAAACAAAAATGTAAAGTGGGGAAAGGACAATCTTTTCAACAAATGGTGCTGGGATAATTGGCTAGCCACATGTAGGAAAATGAAACTGGATCTTCATCTCTCACCTTACACAAAAAACAACCCAAGATGGATTAAGGACTTAGATCTATGGCCTAAAACTATAAAAATTCTAGAAGATAACATTGGAAAAACCATTCTAAACATTGGCTTAGGCAAGAGTTTCACGACCAAGAACCCAAAAGTGAATGCAATAAAAACAAAGAAATGGCTGGGACTTAATTAAACTAAAGAGCTTTTGCACAGCAAAAAGAATAGCAGAGTAAACAGACAACCCACAGAGTGGGAGAAAATCTTCACAGTCTATACATCTGACAAAGGACTAATATCCAGAACCTACAATGAGCTCAAACAAATCAGCAAGAAAAAAAGCAAGCAATCTCATCAAAAAGTAGACTAAGGACATGAATAGACAATTCTCAAAAGAAGATATACAAATGACCAACAAACATAAGAAAAAATGCTCAACATCACTAATGATCAGGGAAGTACAAGTCAAAACCACAATGCAATACCATATTACTCATGCAAGAATGGCCATAATCAAAAAATTAAAAGCCAGTAGATGTTGGCATGGATGTGGTGATCAGGGAGCACTTATACACTGCTGGTGAAAATGTAAACTAGTATAGCTGCTATGGGAAACAGTGTGGAGTTTCCTAAAAGAACTTAGAACTACCATTTGATCCAGCAATCCCACCACTGAGTGTCTACCCAGAGGAAAAGAAGTCATTATACAAAAAAGATACTTACACTTGCATGTTTATAGCAGCACAATTTGCAATTGCAGAATCGTGGAACCTACCCAAATGCCCATCAATCAACGAGTGGATAAAGAAACTGTGGAATACTACTCAGCCATAAAAGGAAATGAATTAATGGTATTCACAGGGACCTGGATGAGACTGGAGACTATTATTCTAAGTGAAGTAACTCAGGAATGGAAAATCAAAGATCATATGTTCTCACTGATATGTCAGAGCTAAGTTATGAAGAAGCAAAGGCATAAGAATGATACAGTGGACTTTGGGGACTTGGGGGAAAGGGTGTGAGGGACGTGAGGGATAAAAGACTACAAATAGGATGCAGTGTATACTGCTCAGGTTATGGGTGCACCAAAATCTCACAAATCACCACTAAAGAACTCATGTAACCAAATACCACCCATACCCCATTAACCTATGGAAAAAGAAGTATATAAGGCCTTTTGAGGCATAAGCTTAGAACTTGAACAAAGTTGTCTCTGCTGCAAGTGATTGTCTAAGGCAAGTCAAAAAACAACTCCAGATTCCATCTCTTGATGGGAAGAGATACAAAGTCACATTCCAAGACCTACACCTGGAAGCAAAGAACAATATCTACTATCATGAAAACACATGAAAGTATAAAACCCACTGGTACAGCAAACACACAAATGAGGGAGAGAAAAGACTCAAATGTTACTACTGCAGGAAACCACCAAACCACAAGGATAAGCAATAAGAGAGAAAGAAAGGAAGAAAGGATATACAAAACAACCAGAAACCAATTAATAGAATGACTGGAATAAGCTGTCACATATCAGTAATAACCTTGAAAGTAAATGAATTTAATGTTTTACTTAAAAGATTATAGACTGAGGCCAGGTGTAGTGGCTCATGTCTGTAATCCCAGCACTTTGGAAGGCTGAGACAGGAGGATTGCTTGAGTCCAGGGGTTCATGACTAACTGGACAATATAGTGAGACCTTGTCTCTAAAAAGTAAAAAATAAAAAATGTAAAAATTAACCAAGCAAGGTGGTGTGAAATTATAGTCCCAACTACTCAGGAGGCTGAGGTGAGAGGATTGCTTGAGCCAGGAGGCACAGGCTGCAGTGAGCCAAGACCATGCCACTGCACTCTAGCCTGGGCAACAGAGTGAGAATGTGCCTCAAAATGTATATATTTTGAAGGACGACTCTGACTAAATATATACAGTCAGAGAGAGAATGAGGGAGACTAGCTAAATGGATTTTAAAAATTACTGAACTATATGCTGTCTATAAGAAACTCATCTCACTTGTAAAGACACAAAAGAGACTGACAAGAAAGGGATGGAAAGAGATATTCCATGTAAATGGAAACCAAAAGTGAGGAATAGCTATATTTATATCAGATAAAGCAGACTTTAAGTAAAAGACAGTAAAAAGAGACATTATACAAAAAGGGCATTATATAAGGATAAAGGGATCAATTCAGCAAGAGAAAATAACAGTTCTAGGCTGGGCATGGTGGCTCACACCTGTAATCCCAGCACTTTGGGAGGCCAAGGTGAGCAGATCACCTGAGGTCAGGAATTTGAGACCAGACTGACCAACATGAACCCCTTCTCTACTAAAAATACAAGAATTAGCCAGGCGTGGTGGCACATGCCTGTAATCCCAGCTACTCAGAAGGCTGAGGCAGGAGAATCGCTCAAACCCAGGAGGCGGAGGTTGCAGTGAGCAGAGTTCGCACCACTGTACACCAGAGTGGGCGATAGAGCAAGACTCCGTCTCAAAAAAAGAGAGACAATATAACAATTCTAAACATATACGACACCAAAGCAGTCATCTGAGTGTATGGAATAAAACTAAATATTATTAGATCTAAAGGGTGAGATAGACTCCAATGCAAAAATAGTGGGGGACTTCAACACCCTACTCTCAGCATTAAGATGATCTAGACAGAAATTAACAAAGAAATTTTGGATTTCAACTGTGTACTTTAGAACAAATAGACCCAACTAACATTTACAGAACATACTACCCAACAACCACAGAATATACATTCTTCTCATCAGCACATGGAACATTCTCCAGGATAGACCATATGTTAGGACAAAAAAAAAATCTCAAAATTTTCTAAAAATTGAAGTCATATCACTTATATTCTCAGATCACTATGGAATAAAGCTAGAAACTGATAACAAAAGAAACTTTGGAAACTGTACAAATACATGCATATTAAACAACATGTTCTGGAATGACCACAGGGACAAGGAAGAAATTAACAAGGAAATAAATGAGTTAGTGTTTGTAAAGTGCTTTGAGCAGCAACTGCCACAGAAAGCCTATGTGTGTTTGCTTATTTTTGTTTTTTGTTAAGTTTATCTTTGTCTTGTCTTCTAACTTCCCTGTCTGTGCTCATCGTGTTTCCTCTTAAAGCAAGGGATCAATCTCAATCAACTTCCCTTCCCCATGAAAATTCCACCCATCCCTCAAGGTTCTGTTCAAATACTTCCTTTCCTCGTGACTCTTCCTTGAAACCGCATCCTGCTTTGTTGCTCAGGCTGCAGTGCAGGGTGCGATCATGGCTCACTGCAGCCTCAACTTCCCAGGCTCAGGTGATCCTCCTACCTCAGCCCCCTGAGCAGCTGAGACTGCAGGCATGTGTCACCACACCCAGCTATTTTTTTGTATTTTTTGTAGAGACAAGGTTTGGCCATGTTGCCCTGGCTGGTCTAGATCTCCTGGGCTGAAACAATCCACCCACCTCAGCCTCCCAAAGTGCTAGGATTACAGGCATGAGCCACTGCACCTGGCCTTCCTTCTTCCTTTTAGTCGATATTACTTTTTACCCCTTCTGTACTCCATTATCACTTTTTATTTCTCTGACAGCAGTTGTTATATTTTGCTTTACATAGATTATGTATTTCTTCATCCAAAAAATGAGCTCCTATGATGTTCCAGACACTTGATATAAAGCAATGAACAAGATAGATAAACTAACTGGGTTTATCACCCTACAGTAGAGGTGTGTGTGTGTGTGTGTGTGTGTGTGTGTGTGTGTGTGTACATATTTTCTAGATTACACCTCCTGAAATCAGATTCACTTATTCATCTTTCACATACCCTAGCCAGAGTAAGTACTCAAAAGCCATTCTTTGGGCTGGGCACAGTGGCTCATGCCTGTAATCCCAGCACTTTGGGAGGGCAAGGAGAGCAGATCACCTGAGGTCAGAAGTTTCAGACCAGCCTGGCCAACATGGTGAAACCTCATCTCGACTCAAAATACAAAATTAGCTGGGCGTGGTGGTACATGCCTGTAATCCCAGCTACTCAGGAGGCTGAGGCAGGAGAATCGCTTGAAATTGGGAGGCAGATGTTGCAGTGAGCCAAGATCACGCAATTGCACTCCAGCCTGGGTGACAAGAGCAAACCTCAGTCTAAAAAAAAAAAAAAAAAAAGTTCTTTGGATTGAAATATATTGAATTCAACTCAGTCATGTTGAAGGTTATCAAATTGACAATGTTTCATTTGGGTCACTAGTTAACTCTCCTATTGGTTGCCTGTGACCGGGAAGGGAGCTAGATTGTCTTTAAACCTTCATCAATGGCATCTCTTAAACCATCACTTCAGATCTCCCTATTTAGGCTCTCAGTTTAAGCCAGACATCATTTTCTCCAGCTAAATAAAGCTAGAACAGTCAGCTCCCAGAGCAAGTGTCACTTGTGGCTTTTCATAGAGTCTGTGGGAACAAAGCTGCTTCTCGTCCCTTTGTGCTGCTTCCCGTAAGATGAAATGTGTGTCTATGACTCAGTGCTATAATAGACCCACGGAGTTACTATCAGTGAGCGTGACATGACTGTGCTCTGACTCTGAAAATGCCTTCAGGTCCTCAATCGTATTTTCATGGTACTATGCTTCTAGGACCTCTGCTGTGGAGTTTGAGAAGTCAGTGTAGCACAAGATAAAAACAAACTAAATAATAAAATAAATGTAAAAAAAAAAAAAAGTTCTGCTTCTCCCCATGATGACTGTTTTTAATAACAGAAATGATCAAATTCTGGTGGGGTGTAGTGGCTCAAGCCTATAATCCCAGCACTTTGGGAAACTGAGGTGGGCGGATCACCTGAGGTCAGGAGTTCGAGACCAGCCTGGCCAACATGGTGAAACCCTGTCTGTACTAAAAATATAAAAATTAGCTGGGTGTGGTGGTGGGAGCCTGTAATTCCAGCTACTCAGGAGGCTGAGGCAGGAGAATGGCTTGAACCCAGGAGGCGGAGGTTTCAGTCAGCTGAGATCATACCACTGTACTCCAGCCTGGGTGATAGAGTGAGACTCTGTCGAAAGAAAGAGAAAGAAGAAGATCAAATTCATTCAAAATACTTTTCTCGTATTTTATGAGTGGGATTGGGAGGATCCTAAGTACCTATATATTCTATGTATTTGATATCCTAGAATGGGGCCAGGTATCATTATTACTCATATTTAACAAAACAGAGGTGGAGAAATAGGCAGGCCAAGGGGCTTAACCAAGATCACAATGTTAGTGGCTAAACTGCAATTCTAGACTTGCATTTTGCACTCTCCCCCAATAGATTGTCCTGTACAAATGCCAGAGGGTGTGTGTGATGTGTATTTGTTGGGATCAGGGATGGAAACTATCTACAAAAAATATGGTATCTGGGCGCGGTGGTTCATACCTGTAATCCCAGCACTTTGGGAGGCTGAGGTGGGCGGATCATGAGGTCAGGAGTTTGAGACCAGCCTGGCCAATATAGTGAAACCCCATCTCTCTAAAAATACAAAAAGTAGTCGAGCATAGTGGCACATACCTGTAGTCCCAGCTACTCAGGAGACTGAGGCAGGAGAATCACTTGAACCTGGAAGGCGAAAGTTGTGGTGAACCAAGATCACGCCACTGCACTCCAGCCTGGGCAACAGAGCAAGACTCTGCATTAAAAAAAAAAACAAAACACTTTGACTAAATCTGACCCAAGGAAGCCTGGGATTCAGAAGGCCCAGGTTGACACACTCTCTGTGGACAGTTGCTATGGAGAAGATACATTCCAGGGAGAGTCACATAAAGGTCCCTGAGACTTGGAATCTCAGAGTGAAGCACCACCCACAGAGTGCCTTAAACCAGACACGGAGACGTTTCTCCCATAACTACTATGGGGCAAGTCTTCCTCTGTTGCAATGGAAGTGGTGCAGGATTCAGAGTTGCTTTTCAGGTTGGGGAGGCAGAAAAAGCATCAGTCCATCTGCTGTGTCTGGTACAGGCATCCAGAAGAGAGTGTGAAAGAGATGGCAAGCAGTTTATTCCTTCCACAGAGGGCAAAGTTTCAGTTTCACAGATGGATGATAAAACAAATCTGAATGCAGTCTTACAAATCTTAAAGAGTCTTTAGAGCTGATGTTTGCAGCCCAAGCTCGGGGAATATAGAGCCTCCAAAGTAATACAATCTTGATCAGATATATGTTCTTTCACCAGTTATTAATTATCAGGATGTCAATAACAGGACTTGACTGAAGAAGTCCCAGGAGCTTCTTGTTCTTCCATTAGTTAATGCAGGTATTTATTTTCCAAAATGTTTATTTCAACACCGCCATCTAGTGTACAGTTTCCTGATTTTTACCAAGCCTCAGGATATCTGTTCAAGTGGGTGTTATTCAATTCTTAGGAGAAGCAATATTCTCTGGCTTGGAAAGATGTCTATGACATTTTGCTAAGTGCAAAAAAGCAAATTACAACATGATATGTACTATATGGTTCAATACATGCATACTACGTGTAAGTATTTGTGCAAACTTTTTCACATGTGTATATGCATAAGAATCTGGAAAGGAGGCTGGGCACCATGGCTCAGGCCTATAATCTCAGCACTTTGGGAGGCTGAGGTGGGTGAATTACTTGAGGCCAGGAGTTCAAGACCAACCTGACCAACAAGGCAAAAACCCATCTCTACTAAAAATACAAAAATTAGCCAGATGTGGTGGTGCCTGCCTGCCTGTAGTCCCAGCTACTTGGTGATGGGAGGATCACTTGAGCCTGGGAGGCGGAGGTTGCAGTGAGCTGAGATGGTGCCACTGCACTCCAGCATGGGCGACAGAGAGAGACTCTGTGTCAAAAAAATAAAGATCTGGAAAGACATTCTCTAAATTGTTGGTAGTGATTGTCTCTGGTTGGGAGAATTGGGGGAATTTTTTTGTTACTTATTCTTATCTGTACTTCAGTTTTTTCATAATTGATCATTGACATATATAGGGTGAAAACTCAATTTTTAATAAGATTCATAGGAGCCCCCAAGGTGAGAATCTACCCCCAAAAAAATTTTTCTGCAGGCAATTATATTGAACAGTTATTTATTGAACAGCTACTATGTACAACGTATTCTCCTTTTTTTGTCTCTCTTTTTCCATTACAATGTTTTGTTTTGATCTTCAAGTATACCAATAAAGTGAGATAAACTTCTCTACCATAATACCAGCTACCATTTAATGAGTGTTCACTGTGTGGTAAGCATTGTGCTGAGCTCTTTGCATTCTAAATCTTAATTCTGGAGGTGAAACTACTGAGGTGAAAATACTAAGGCTCAGAGAGGTCAAGTAGCTTACCCAAAGTCCCAAAGGATATATGGGATTTAAATACAGAATACAAGTCTTTCTCCAAAGCCTGAACACTGGACCACTACGCAATTCCCAATTCCCCTCCAACATTTTTTTTTTTTTTTTTTTTTTTTTTTTTTTTTTGAGATAGAGTCTCACTCTGTTGCCCAGGCTGGAGTACAGTGGCACAATCTCGGCTCACTGCAACCTCTGCCTTCTGGGTTCAAGTGATTCTCCCACCTTGGCCTCCCAAGTAGCTGAGATTACAGACACCCACCACCACGTCCAGCTAAATTTTGTATTTTTAGTAGAGCTGGGGTTTAACCATGTTGGCCAGGTTGATCTCGAACTCCTGAGGCAATCTGCCCTCCTCGACCTCCCAAAGTGCTGGGATTACAGGTGTGAGTCACCATGCCTGGCCCTTCCCCTTCAACTTTCTAAGAAATTCCCTTGGCCCAGCATGGTGGCTCATGCCTATAATCCCAGCACTTTGGGAGGCCAAGGTGGGCAGATCACCTGAGGTCAGGAGTTCGAGAGCAGCCTGGCCAACAACATGGTGAAACCCCATCTCTACTAAAAATACAAAAGTTAGCCGGGTGTGGTGGCGGGCGCCTGTAATCTCAGCTACTTGGGAAGCTGAGAATCGCTTGAACCCAGGAGGCAGAGGTTGGAGTGAGCCGAGATCATGCCACTGCACTCCATCCTGGGCGATAGAGCAAGACTCTGGAAAGAGAAAACAAAACAAAGGAAAAAAAAGAAAAGGTGAGAAATGAACTATCAGGAATGCCTAAAGAAACCAAAGAATAATGGAATATGGATGGGATATAGTTGATTCACTAAAGGAGGCTTTCACTGCTAAACTGCGGATGACTTATCCACTAGCACAGATGCCCCTTGGCTGGAAAGGAGGTGGCCTAAAAACTCCAGCCTGAGGATTCTCCAACACACATTTCCTAGGTTAGACCAGATACTATGTCAAGCAGGTCATGAAGGATTGATTCAGCGTGGATTTAGCATTAGAGTTTTGCTGGGCAAGATGTGGGTACAAGCAAATGAAGGGTATAGGTGGAATGGAAGAAGTCCAAGCAATCAGCCAGACTGCCAGCAGGGTAGAGAGAAGAAAAAGTACTCAAGAAAGGGGAAAAAGTCAACATTCTTGAAGAATAAGAGTTCAGGGGAGTATACAAAATGGCTGTGCTGGGTCTGACGAGGTGAATTGTGCTCAGCATCTGGAATGCAAGGACTTAAGACACAGAGGGAAAACACTTCTGAGTGGTAACAAACTTTAGATGTAATATGGGAGTAGCTGCTAGAGAGGAATTAAGGTAGCAGTCATTGGCATTAAGGAGATAAAGAAGTTATGAGGTTCAAGGGGAACTGGCCATGAATCATTCAAGTGATGCAGGAAGTTGGGTGGGAAACCTATAAGCCAAGTTTCGAAGTCTTTATTGAAGGCTGAAGAGTGGATAAGAGGCAGAAGTTGACAGCATCAAGAGACAAAAGATATAAAACTAGACATCATTGGAGCCAGGTGGGGAAGAGCAGGAGCGAGGCGAGGGATAAAACACTACACATTGGGCCGGGCGCAGTGGCTCACGCCTATAATCCCAACACTTTGGAAGGCCTATGTGGGTGGTTCACGAGGTCAAGAGATGGAGACCATCTTGGCCAACATAGTGAAACCCCCATCTCTACTAAAAATACAAAAATTAGCCGGGTGTTGTGGCGGGCGCCTGTATTCCCAGTTACTCGGGAGGCTGAAGCAGCAGAATTGCTTGAACCCCGGAGGTGGAGGTTGCAGTGAGATGAGATCACACCACTGTACTCCAGCCTGGGTGACACAGCCAGACTCTGTCTCAAGGAAAAAAAAAAAAAAAAATTACACACTGGGTACAGTACACTGCTCGGGTGCACCCAAATCTCCAAAATCACCAGTAAAGAATTTATTCATGTAACCAAACACTACCTGTTCTCCCAAAAACCTATTAAAATAAAAATGTTTTAAAGATTACAGAACTATTAAGTGATAGATTCTGCCTCTAGAGCACACACAATTAGCTAATGTATTAGAATCCCACACAAGCCTCCTTAAAAAAAAAAAAAAAAAACTAAATATGAAACAGGGAGATAATAAATTAAAATTCACAGCTGTATTGTTGGAAATACGTTTTATGGTTGTGAGAAAATCACAAACTAATTTTTCCATTGGACAAAATTGAAATAATACCATTGGAAACAAATTTTTATCACCATGGCAATAAAGCACAAATAGCTATTAATCCCCATCAGAGAAAAGATTTCTGGTAAGTGTTAGGCTTTTAAAGAACAATCATCAGATTTTTATTTCTAATTTATTTCCCATACAACATGGATATATTTTTCTTTTTCTTATATTATTTATAAAATTTATTAGATTTTTCAAACCTGATAGTTTCTTCTTAAGTGTGAATCATCCCAATAATGTGGTGAAATGACCCAGATAAATTTGTGGGTTGTTTTTTCTCTTTTTCAGCAAGGAAGGTACTAGAAAACTGCCGTAGATGCATTGAGCACATCGTCTTTTCAAAAGGGAATAGAATAGCTTAGATACATTAAAAATAGTCATTGCTCCAGAAGTTTATATGAATATATTAGAATATCTTGGGGGCATCGCCTCTAAAAAGGTGAATATTAAGAGTTACATCCTGGCTGGGTGCAGTGGCTCCTGCCTGTAATCCCAGCACTTTGGGAGGCCGAGGTGGGCAGATCACCTGAGGTCAGGAGTTCAAGACCAGCCTGGTCAATATGGTGAAACCCTGTCTGTACTAAAAATACAAAAAAAATTAGCCGAACATGTTGGTGCGCACCTCAGCTACTCGGGAGGCTGAGGCAGGAGAATCGCTTGAACCCAGGAGGTGGAGGTTGCAGTGAGCCGAGATTGCCCACTTCACTCCAGCCTGAGTGAAGAGCGAAACTCTATCTCAAAAAAAAAAAAAAAA
>NC_045446.1:97541367-97718689 GCF_002776525.5 Piliocolobus tephrosceles
TATATACACATAGTCTCACAATATCTAGTAATAGTAATAGTTATAATAATCATGACATCTAACACTTATTGAGTGTATGCTATATACCAAACACTAATTTATTTAATCCTCCCAACAATCCTATGAGGTAGGTACCATTATTGTTGCTATTTATAGATACAGAAATGGAGGCACAGAGATGTTAAGTAACTTGCCCAATATCACACAGCTAGCAAACGGCAGAACCTGGAGACCAGCCCAAGCAGTGTGGCTCCAGAGGCTGAGCTTATAACCACTGTTATATTGCAAGTACACTACGTGCATCTATTAGGGATTCATAAAAGCTTTCTTATCTCAACAAAAGTGAGGTGGCTTAATAAAAATAAATGTGTGTGGGTGCCATACTAAGTACTTATATATGATGTTTCTTTTCTTTTTTTTTTTTTTTTGAGATGGCGTTTCGCTTTTGTCACCCAGGCTGGGGTACAATGGTGTGATCTCTGCTCACTGCAACCTCCGTCTCCTGGGTTCAAGTGATTCTCCTGCCTCAGCCTCCCAAGTAGCTGGGATTACAGGCGCCTGCCACCACACCCAGATAATTTTTGTATTTTTAGTAGAGTCGAGGTTTTACCATGTTGGCAAGGTTGGTCTCGAACTCCTAACCTTAGGTGATCCGCCTGCCTCAGCCTCCCAAAGTGCTGGGATTACAGGCGTGAGCCACAGCGCCCAGACTTTTTTTTTTTTTTTGAGACAGTCTCGCTCTGTACCCCAGGCTGGAGTACAGTGGCGCTATCTCATCTCACTGCAACCTCTGCCTCCTGGCTTCAAGCAATTCTCCTGCCTCAGTCTCCCAAGTAGTTGGGACTATAGGCGTGCACCTCCATGCCCGGCTTATTTTCATATCTTTAGTAGAGATGGGGTTTCGCCGTATTGCCCAAACTGGTCTCGAACTCTTGACCTCAGGTGATCTGCCCAGCTGAGCCTCCCAAAGTGCTGAGATTACGGGCGTGAGCCACCACACCCAGCCAATATGTTTCTCTTAAATATCACAAAAACTCTTGTAAGACAGAGATTATTAGTACAATTATACTGTTGAAAAACAGTTGTAACAGTTTCACCTGTTCAGAGAAGTAACTCGTGCAAGATCAGAAAATTAGTTAGTCTATATTTTTCCCATTCCATACATTACTTCCCTGATAACAATAATAAAATATACTATATGTAATATGTGATGCCATACAGAGAGATCAATTGGTACAAATTACCCTGACTCTGGCTGGACGCAGTGGCTCACTCCTGTATTCCCAGCATTTTGGGAGGCCAAGATATGGGGATCACTTGAGGTCAGGAGTTCGAGACCAGCCTGGCCAACATAGTGAAACCCCCCCATCTCTACTAAAAATACAAAAATTAGCTGAGCATCATTGCACATGCCTGTAATCCCAGCTACTCGAGAGGCTGAGGTGGGAGGATCACCTGAACCCGGGAGGCAGAGGTTACAGTGAGTAGAGATCATACCAGTGCACTTCAGCCTGGATAACGGGGCAAGACACTGTCCCAAAAAAAGAAAAACAAGAAAACATACTACCCTGCCTCTATAACAATGGGCACTGATTAGCCAAACCCATATGGTTATATGTTCTACAATTATTTTAATAAGACGTGTTCTGATAAAAATAAGGGCAACTATAAAATCCATTCATGATATCCTTATCTTTGTCCTCTGGCTTTCATTGGCTGAAATGAGAAAGTGTGAAACACTTTTTTTTTTTTTTTTTTTGAGATGGAGTTTTGCTCTTGTAGCTCAGGCTGGAATGCAATGGTGCCATCTCGGCTCATCGCAACCTCCGCCTCCTGGGTTCAAGCACTTCTCCTGCCTCAGCCTCCCAAGTAGCTGGGATTACAGGCATGCGCCACCACGCCCGGCTAATTTTGTATTTTTAGTACAGACCGGGTTTCTCCATGTTGGTCAGGCTGCTCTGGAACTCCCCAACCTCCTGCAGGTGATCCCCCTGCCTTGGCCTCCTAAAATGCTGGGATTACAGGCGTGAGCCACCGCACCCAACCTGAAACACATTTTCAAATCACCTATTCTCTTTGGATATGGGTCAGAGGAACTTAAGTCTACTGCCTAGATTAGGGGCAAGGGGCAAAATGAAGAGGGCAGCATTCAACTGTGGGCAATATATGGAGTATGTGGCCTCTGCCTCCAGGATCCTCCCTCCCCACAACTCTTTTGGGAGAAAAGTTCTAAGAGGAGTACAAATGTGGACACACTCCAAAAGACACACAGGAGCGCCAGCGGGGCTGAAAAGGTGGGTGCTGGGGTGGGAGGCAGGTAGGATCAGGAAGCATGGGATTAGCGTTGGTAATAAACGTGCTGCCGTTTCACGAGTCTGGATTGCAAGAGAGTACATCCCTGAGACAGACATACAACCCTCCCTCTGTCCATCCCAGTCTGGCACAGGGACTGAGCACAAACAAACCCTGTTCTCAACAGGCAGCCAAGAAGCCACATAAAACGTTCAATTCTTAACACCGCCTGCCCATTAGGGTGGAACAGAAGGTTCTGAAGGACGATCCTCTTTAACTTTTGTAAAAGCTAAATTTCCCTCACTGCGGATTATCAAAACAAAAATTGCTTTCAACACTTGAGGGGTTTGTTCATTTTGTGTTTTGTGTGATCTAAATTGTCCAATGCAATCCTCAGATGAAGATCATCAACTGGCGTGCAGCTGGAAGAATGAAGCCAAAAGCAAACGCAATGCACAAAGGCTTACACAGAATCCTGCTGTGTGTGGTTTGGACTCTTGGCTCCTGCTGCTTCTCTGGTCTCTCTGTGGTTTGGCAGTGTAACCCTCCATGATTCTGTAAAGTAATAAATCCTCTTTTTTTTTTCCCTATGAAAGTGGTGAGCTGGACACCACCAATACCTCTAACAACTGACCTACTACACTCATCACACACCAATCAGGCACCTGAAGAAAAACAGGAGTCGGTGACTAATCTAGAAAGCTCGTGGAGACCTGGCCCATGAGGGAAGGGGAGGCGGCGGGGAGATTTCCTGTGAGTCATGTCATCCTTTCCAGCGTTTCAACACCCCACAGGCCCTAAACCAGAAAAACTGTCATACTCCTCCCTTAAACCAGCTTCAACTTCTCCTAATTTAATCCAGACAACTCTGAATATGCTCAAAAACTTTTCAACTTCCACTACCACACAAGAACTAAATGAGGATTATTGGGGAATCTGCCAGAAGCCAAAACTCTGTCAGTCTCATGTGGGATCTTTAAATCCAGGTAAGTTGCAATATGTATAGCGCAATCTGTTTAACAGGAAAATAATATGGAAAAGGTGGGTATTTCACAAAACAGCAGCCCTTCACAGAAGTACACTAAGGCCGGCCGGGTGTGGTGGCTCACACCTGTAGTCCCAGCACTTTGGGAGGCCAAGGCGGGTGAATCACCTGAGGCCAGGGGTTCAAGACCAGCCTGACCAACATGGTGAAACCCTGTCTCTACTGAAAATACAAAACTTAGCCAAGTGTGGTGGTGCAGACCTGTAATCCCAACTCCTCCAGAGGCTGACACAGGAGAATTGCTTGAATCTAGGAGGCGGAGGCCGCAGTGAGCCGAGACTGTGCCACTGCACTCCAGCCTGGACGAAAGAGACTCCATCTCAAAAAAAAAATAAAAAAAGTACACTAAAGCCACTAAACACACACACAGACCCAACTTCATTAGTGATCAGGCATATGTAAATTAAGATGTTATTTTACATTCATTTGACCATCAAAAATTTTAAAGCCTGGCCGGGTGCAGTGGCTCACACTTGTAATCCCAGCATTTTGGGAGGATGAGGCAGGTGGATCAGTTGAAGCCAGAAGTTGAAGACCAGTCCAGCCAACATGGTAAAACCATCTCTACTAAAAATACAAAAATTAGCTGGCCATGGTGGTGTGCCTGTAACCCCAGCTACTCAGGAGGCTGAGGCTCGAATCATTTGAAACTGGGAGGCAGTGAGCCAAGATCACACCACTACACTCCAGCCTGGGTGACAGAGTGAGACTCTGTCTCAAAAAAAAAAAAATAAATAAAGCTTGACTAGAAGTTGTTTTATAGGATTTCTCATATACAGCTAGTGGGAGTGAAAAAAAATTAATTTTTTTATTTTTTTGAGCCAGAATCTCACTGTGTTGCCCAGGCTGGAGTGCAGTAGCATGATGTGGGCTGAGTGCAGTAGCATGATGTGGGCTCACTGCAACCTCCGCCTCCTGGGTTCAAGCAATTCTCATGCCTCGGCCTCCCAAGTAGCTGGGATTACAGGCAATGTGCCACCACACCCCTCTAATTAAATTTAACTTTTTTTAATACAGCCTCACTCTGTCACCCAGGCTGGAATGCAGTGGTGCAATCTCAGCTCACTACAGCCTCCACCTCTTGGGCTCAAGCAATCCTCCCACCTCAGCCTCCCCAGTAGCTGGGATTACAGGTGTGTACCACCATACCTGGCTAATTTAGGAGTGGAAATTGGTACGACTGCTTTGGAAAACAGTTTGGCATTATTCTATGAAGTCTAACAATCACATTCCCCATAAACCAGCAATTCTGTTCCTAGATATATGTGTATGTCTGTGAATGAAAAAAGCCCTTTACACATGATCAATAGGAGATCTACAGAAGAATGTTTCTAGAAGTCTGTACACAATAGCAAAAAACCTGGAAAAAACCCAAATGCCCATCAACAGCATGAATGAATAAAGTGTGGTATATTCACAGGAAAGATTATATAGAGTCAAAGTGAGTGTTTGTATACAGCATCGGAATCTGCAACAATATGAATTAATTTTAGCAATGTGATATAAGGGAATATAAATCTCACCAGATTATAGAGCATGATATCCTTTTTATAAAGTCAAACATGACAATAAAAGCATACTTTTTAGAAATACAGAGGTACAAAGCAATATTAAAATGAGAGCAAAGCAATAGTGAAAGGAAAATTCCAGATTGTGACTATCTCTGGTCTAGGTACATGTAAATTCTAGCTTTAGGGCTAGATGGGTTTATGGGAACTTACTACATTAAAAAATCAATTGAGGCTGACCGGGCGCAGTGGCTGACACCTGTAATCCCAGCACTTTGGGAGGCCGAGGTGGGCAGATCACCTGAGGTCGGGAATTCAAGACCAGACTGACCAACAGGGAGAAACCCCGTCTGTACTAAAAATACAAAATTAGCTGGGCTAATCCCAGCTACTCAGGAGGCGGAGGCAGGAGAATCGCTTGAACCCAGGAGGCGGAGGTTATAGTGAACCGAGATCACACCATCACACTCCAGCCTGGGCAACAAGAGCAAAACTCTGTCTCAAAAAAAAAAAAAAAAAAAATTAATTGAGGCTGAGCAGAGTGGCTCACGCCTATAATCCCAGCACTTTGGGAGGCTAAGGCGGGAGGATCATTTGAGCCAGGTGTTCAAGATCAGACTGGGCAAAATAGCAAGACTCCATTTCTACAAAAATTTTTTTTAAATTAAGTCTAGTGATGCACCCCTGTAGTCCTAGCTACTCTGGAGGCCAAGACAGGAGGATCACTTGAGTTCAAGGCTGCAGTGAACTATGATCATACCATGGCACTCTAGCCTGGGTGACAAAGTGAGACTCTGTCTCTTAAAAAATGTGTGTGTATACGTATGTGTAGATATGTATAAGTATATATGTGTGTATATATGTATATGTATATATGTGTGTATATATGTATGTGTATATATGTGTGGATATATGTATATATATAAAAATGTGTATATATATATTAAGCCATTCATGGGCCCACAATGACAGTGTGTCATAGGCCAGTGATTATGATTAATTCATTTCCATGCAACTAGGGTCTAAAAAATAAATAATGCTCCCAGAAGATGCATTCTATTTATCCTGACTTTATATACTCTTTGCCATCCCTAGAGATCCAAATAATCCAGAATAAGCCCGGAGATAGACTGCCCAAGGTCTGTTTTTTGTTTTTGACCTATCACAAGAGGCAGAATGGTACGGTGAGTAAGAGCACAGGCTCTGGGGGCCAGACTGCCTGAGGGGGAAGCCTGGTTGCATTCCTTACCACTGTGTGACTAACACTGTTAGGGAAAATCACCTCACCCCTCCGTGCTCCAACTTTCACATCTGTGAAATGGCGCTAGCAATAATAGTATTATAATACCTGTCGTAGAAAGTTATTATACGGGCCAGGCGCAGCGGCTTCCACCTATAATCCCAGCACTTTGGGAAGCCGAGGCAGACAGATCACCTAAGGTCAGGAGTTTGAGATCAGCCAGGCCAACATGGTGAAATCTCCTCTCTACTAAAAATGCAAAAATTAGCTGGGCCTGGAGGCACACACCTGTAATCCCAGCTACTCAGGAGGCGGAAGCAGGAGAATCGCTTGAACCCGGGAGGCAGAGGTTGCAGTGAACTGAGATCATGCTACTGCACTCCAGGCTGGGTGACAGAGCCAGACTCCTTCTCCAATAAATAAATAATAAATAAATAAATAAAGTTATTGTAAGAATTACATGAGTTAATTCACCCTGAGGTCTCAGAATAGTGTGGTTGCTCTCAGTGCACAAAGTAAGCCTTGTTCAACAAATGTTATCATTGTTATTTCTTGCTTGATATCACAGTGAAAAGCTTAGGAAATCCTCTTCATCCAAGTATATCCTAAACACTTCTGGAGCAGGAATATCCCCACAATTCTCTGGGAAGATCTACTGCATCTACCCAGCACAACACCATCCTCCTTAGTAAGGCTGTGTTAGACTGAAGAAACGAAATCTGTTTTTTCCTTAAGTACTCTTACATTTTTAAGAAATGACTAGAAGGTTCACGCCTGTAATCCCAGCACTTTGGGAACCCAAGGCGGGCAGATCGCCTGAGCCCAGAAGTTCAAGACCAGCCTGGGCAACCTGGCAAAACTCAGCTATTTGGAAGGCTGAGGCTGGAGGATTGCTTGAGCCTAGGAAGTCGAGGCTGCAGGGAGCCATGTTTGTGCCACTGCACTCCAGCCTGGGTGATAGAGTGAGACGCCATCTCCAAAAAAAAAAAGAAAAGAGAGAGAAATTACTAGAAAGAAATTTTAGATTTACCTGTGGTTTTTCATGGAATCTCTCTGTGTATCATTAACATAAATAACCAACTTTTTGTGACACATCACTTGTCTGATGGCTTTAAATAACATGGGCTCTGGCTGGGTACCGTGGCTCACACCTGTAATCCCAAACACTTTGGGAGGCTGAGGCGGGCAGATCACTTGAGGTCAGGAGTTCAAGACCAGCCTGGCCAACATGGTAAAACCCCACCTCTACTAAAAATACAAAAATTAGCTGGACGTGGTGGCGTGTGCCTGTAATCCATGCTACTCAGGAGGCTGAGGCAGGAGAATTGCTTGAACCCTGGAGGCGGAGGTTGCAATGAGTCGAGATCGTGCCATTGCACTCCAGCCTTGGTGACAGAGCAAGACTCTCTCAAAAAAATAAAAAATAAAAAAATAATAACATAAGCTCCTGTCATCATCCAAAATAAACAGCTCAAAATATCTGGATTCAAAGCTTTTATAATTTATTAAAATGAAAACCATTCAAATCTTTATTTGGGATCTAATTATACTTCGACTACAAGCAATTCTAAGAAACTGAGTCATCTGGTTTCTACAGTGTTAAGATGGTAGAAATCATAATTTAGAAAGAACACGGGGTTCCAGAGATATGACTGGTAATACAAAAAAAAAAAAAAAAAATCACATGTGACAACCTGGGAGAAAAAAGGCTGAAAAAATCAGACAAATAATTCCTACCAATGCCTATGAACATACTGTTGCCACTCAGCAGAAAAAAGTTAACGATGATGATCCTGAATCACGAAGAAAACGTGGTACCACAATAAATGTACTGTTTATCAACAGAGAAGTCTCACATATTTGTCTTAAATATGCCACGAAAATTTTTAAATAATGTTTTTTTTTTCTTTGCAAAATCTCCAGGATTAGTTGCAAATGGACACACTAAGTAACTAAATGGCTTGGCCTACCCTAAGACAGTTGTTCAATACAAACCAGTTAATCCTCAAAGAATTGCTGCCAAAATTATGAATAAATGAATTAGCAAACATTAACAATCCATCACATAGTGTCACTCAACTGGATTTAAAAGTGAATTTTAGGCTGGGCACAGTGGCTCACGCATGTAATACCAGCCCCTTGGGAGGCTAAGGTGGGTGGATCACTTGAGGTCAGGAGTTTAAGGCCAGCCTGGCCAAAACGGTAAAACCCAATCTCTACGAAAATACAAAACTTAGCTGGACATGGTGGCGGGCACCTGTAATCCCAGCTACTCAGAAGGCTGAGGCAGGAGGATCGCTTGAACCCGGGAGGCGGAGGTTGCAGTGAGCCAAGATCACGCCACTACACTCCAGTCTTAGCAGCAGAGCAAGACTCTCTCAAAAAAAAAAAAAAAAAAAAAAAACAAAGAATTTTAATGCTTAAAAGAATGAGTTTTAAATTATCTGGAAAATTAGCCTGTGTGAAATGATTCATTCTCTCTGATTGTCTTCAGTAAATAATGACATAAGGAAGTTTTTATAGCTTATCTTTTACAGATAGGGACTTACCCTGTTCCTCAGACTAGAGTGTAGTGGAGTGACTTTGAAATACTGGACTCACGAGCTCAAGCGATCCTCCTGCTTCATCCTTCTGAGTAGCTAGGATTATAGGCCTAAACCACTACACATGGCTAATATTCTATTTTTTATTTTTTTTTTGTAGAGACAGGACTCTCGCTTTGTTGCCCAGGCTGGTCTCGAACTCCTGAGCTCCAGAAAGCTTCCTGTCTCAGTGTCCCAAAGTGCTGGGACCACAGGCATGAGAAAGTCTACTACAGCTTTTTAATAAAGCTACCAAAACTTACCTCCACAAGCAACTTCCTGGGGAGGCAATTCACTTCTTCCAAAAATGTGGCTACCTTCAAAAATAATCTCTGAAAGCTATTCAGAAATAGCCTAATTTTTATTTCAGTCTGAACTCATACATCTCATGGGAGGAATTGCTACCATTTCAGTTCTGTGCCAGGCATAAAGTACTGCAGGAACTTCAAAGATGAATTATCATCTCTGTCCTTAAAAAGGCACTCTCCTAGGCAAGTGATAATTATACTTAGCATTACAATACGAGAAGTGCAATGATGAGGTGGAAACAGGTACACAGAGGGGCACCCAACCGAAGATGTGTGTCAGGAGGGACAGAGAGAGGAAACAGGGAAGATTTCCTACTTGGTGCTAACAGCGAAAGCAATCCCAGGAGGGAACTACAGGTGCAAAGGCGCAGGTATGGCGTGCACAAGGGCAGGTCAGTGTCGCTGGACCGAGTGCCAAGTGAGAGAGGGACATTCTGGGAGGTGAACCTGGAGAGGGAAGTGGGCCAGTGATGGAAAGCCTCATAGTTCATGTCAAGAAGCCTGAACTCTCACAAGATGACAAGTGCTAAATGATTCTATTTATATGAGGTATCTAGAGAAGTCAGATTCATAGAGACAGAAAGTAGAACCGTAGTTGCCAGGGGCTGGGGAGGGCAAGTGCAGAGTTATTATTTGAAATGTACAGAGTTTGGGATAATAAACAAGTTCTGGAAACAGATATGGTGATGGTGGCACAGTATTACAAATGTACTTAATCCCCCTGATGGTACACATCAGGGGGTACACATGGTACACATAAACATGGCTAAAATGGTACATTTTATGCTATGCATATTTTACCACAAAAAAAAAAAAAACTTAAAAAAGGAATTATGATGTTCAGGTAAAGAGGAAGAAGAAAAAGGAGAGGAGGAGGGACAGCAGTTTGAGCTCTAACCAATAAACAGTGGCTTTCAGATTTGTTTTAGCTGCAGAACGCTTTCTTCAAACAGCATTGGTATAGACTTAATATTTGTGTCTCCTCAAAATTCATATGTTGAAACTTAATCCCTAATGTGATATTACTTGGAGGTGGGGCCTCTGGGAGATGATTAGGTCATGAAGGTGGAGTCTACATAAATGGGATTAGTGTCCTCACAAAAGGGACTCCAGAGAGCTCCCAAACCCTTTTTACCATGTGAGGACACGGCAAGAAAACAGCTGACGATGAACCAGGGGACACCAAGCCTGCAGGCACCTTGGTCTCAGACCTCCCAGACTCCAGACTATATGAAATAAGTTTCTTTGGCTTATAAGTTATCCATTGTACAGTATTATTGTTATTAATTGGGCATAAAAGCCCAACTATAAAACAAGCAATAGCAGCACACCCTGGTGGGTGCCAGAGGCCAGCCTAGAAGCCCACCAGCTCCTATTCCCTACTTGTCTCCCATGGTGAACCCTAAGGAACCTCCAGGGAACCCCAAGAGCTCCTCCAGTTTGCAAATCACTGGGGTAGGTGATGAGAAGAATCCCAAAAGGTTTTCAGCCTGAGCATAATGCAGTGAGATTTCTTTTTTTCTTTTAATTTTCTTGGGTACACTGGTCATATCACCTGAGATTTCTGAAAGAGTAAAGCAGGTCTGGGTTTTAGAATCAAATGAAACTATCTCAGCTCTGCCTCTCACCAGCCAACTGTCCTGGGCAAATTACTTACCTGCTTTGTCTATCAAAACAGAATAAAAAAAACTATTTTTATAGGAGTGTCATGAGGACTGATGAAATGTAAGTAGGGTGCCTGATACACAGCGAATTCTCATTTGATGACAGCTATTAATACTCCTTCGTTTTATTAGGCATCACTCTGACTTCTGTGTAGCGAGATGACTGGGGTCGGGGGTAGATGGAGGCATGGATGGAAGCTATTACTAAGTGAGAGACGATAAAGGCTTGAACTGAATTAGTGACAACAGGGATTGAGGCTAGGCGCGGTGGCTCAAGTCTGTAATCCCGGCACTTTGGGAGGCTGAGATGGGCGGATAACCTGAGGTCAGGAGTTCGAGACCAGCCTGGCCAACATGGTGAAACCCCATCTCTACTAAAAATACAAAAATTAGCCAGGCATGGCAGCAGGCACCTGTAATTCCAGCTACTCGGGAGGCTAAGGCAGGAGAATCGCTTGAACCCACGAGGCAAAGGTTGCAGTGAGCAGAGATTGCACCACTGCACTCCAGCCTGGGTGACAGAGCAAGACTCCGTCTCGGGTGGGGTGGGGGGAGACAATAGGGATTGAAGGGGGAGGTGGACTGGACTCTGGGACTATTCTGGAAGTGCTGTCAAGACACGGAATAAGCACTAACTTCCTTCAAGTCAACCAGAAGAAAGAAGCAAAGAAAAGATGGAACAACCCAAAGGTTGTCTAGAAGTGGTCTAGGGGAAGAAGGAGACTACACCCTGGGGCAGAGAGAGGGGCAAGAGGCCCAGTGGAGGGCATGCTGGAGAAAAGCTTTTCAATTCCAGTCTTCCCTCTCCCTACAGTGCATGCCTGCCCGTTTAACAACTCCCTCCAGTGTTGAGAAATTAACAAAACAGGTTCAGGCTGTCCAGCCAGCAATCATTCCTCACCTACCCTCTCCAAGCTCCTTGGGCTAATGGGCTGTAACCTAGAGAGACTGCCTCCTCCTCCTTTCAGAGCAGCTGATAGGAATAGCTTAACAGATGGTCACTGAACAACAGAAATCAACAGTGATTCTGTGGTGCCCAAGATTTCTCCATCCTAGGGTGCATCCCCTCCCCTCTACCTAGAGGGACTCAGACCCAAGCCTAGCTGTCGTCTCTTTCTTCAGCACATAGGGGACATGTATGAGAATGGTCATCACAGTGATGTTTGTGGAGGCTGGGAGTTGGAAACTGGTTGTCTAACACTGGTGGATGGACCGTGGAACCACAGAATACTCTGTAGCAGGTAAAACAATAGACTAGACCAGTGGTTCTCAACCAGGGATGATTTTTGTCCCCCAGAAGACATTTGGTAATTTCTGGAGACATTTTCGAATATCACAACTGGGAGTGGAGGTGAGGGTGCTATACTGGCACTTATTGGCTGGGGTCAGGGATCTACATCTTGCAGAACAGCCCCAATAAATAATTAGTCAACTCAAGGCCGGGCGTGGTGGCTCAATTCTATAAACCCAGCACACTGGGAGGCCGAGGCGGGTGGATCACTTAAGGTCAGGAGTTCGAGACCAGCCTGGCCAACATGGTGAAACCCCATCTCTACTAAAGATACAAAAATTAGCCAAACATGGTGGCAGGTGTCTGTAATCCCAGCTGCTCAGGAGGCTGAGGCAGGAGATTCATTTGAATCAGGAGGGGGAAGTTGCAGTGACCCGAGATCATGCCACTGCACTCCAGCCTGGAGTGAGACTCCGTCTCCAGAAAAAAAAGAATTAGTCAACTCAAAGTGTCAAGAAGGCTCAGGTTGGCCAGGCGCAGTGTCTCACACCTGTAATCCCAGTACTCTGGGGGGCTGAGGAGGGTGGATCACCTGAGGTTGGGAATTCAAGACCAGCCGGGCCAACATGGTGAAACCCTGTCTCTACTAAAAATACAAAAATTAGCTAGGCATGGTGGCAGATGCCTGTAATCCCAGCTACTTGGGAGGCTGAGGCTGGAGAAAGGCTTGAACCCAGGAGACGGAGGTTGCAGTGACTGGAGATTGCACCACTGCACTTCAGCCTGGATGACAAGAGCGAAACTCCATCTCAAGAAAAATAAAAATAAAAATAAATTTTAAAAAAAGGCTGAGGTTAAAAAACACACTAGATGAACAAAATAACATGACTAGGTCACAAACATATAATGCACAGTCAAAATTTTTTCTAAAAAAAGGGATGTAATCTTTTATACAACGCCTATTTATTGGTATTAAGGATTCATTCTCAGCCATGCATCACATATTTATTGGGAATCTATTGCAAGGTCAGTAATGTTACAATCAGAATACAGAATGGCCATAACTAGATGATTCCTGATTCCTGGAGTCTAGTAGAATGGGAAGATACTAAATAATTTCATAGTAAAAAGGGGGAAGGGAGGAGAATTTATGGAGATTAGTAGAATCCAGAGTTTCCCAATTCCCCACGGAATTGCACAAGCCACAAAAGATTCCTAACCTTACATCTTTGTTTAAATAACACTATAAAACAATATGTTTTTATGCAGGGCGACATACCAGCTTAGGATTTATGCTGCATACACAATGAGTGCTCAATAGATGTCTGTTGACTGGATAAGTCTGCACAGTTAAGCACAACTAAACAACTCCTTCAAAAATGTCTGGGACTTTACCCTTGGAAGGCGGAAACCCAAATGAAAGGAGAAAGCACAGGTGTATCCCAGACCTGTTGCTAGACAATAACAAGGAGTGTGCGTGTTGGCCGGGCGTGGCGGCCCAGGCCTGTAATCCCAGCACTTTGGGAGGTCATGGCAGGTGGACCACCTGAGACCAGGAGTTCAAGACCAGTTCAGCCAACACGGTGAAACCTCATCTCTGCTAAAAATACAGAATTGGCTGGGCACAGTGGCTCACGCCTGTAATTCCAGCACTTTGGGAGGTTGAGGTTGGCGAATCACGAGGTCAGGAGTTTGAGACCAGCCTGGCCAACATGGTGAAACCCTGTCTCTACTAAAAATACAAAAAATTAGCTGGGTGTGGTGACAGGCACTGTAATCCCAGCTACTCAGGAGGCTGAGGCAGGAGAATCGCTTGAACCCGGGAGGGAGAGGCTGCAGTAAGCCAAGATCATGCCACTGCATTCCAGCTGGGGCGACAGTGCGAGACTCCATCTCAAAAAAATAAATAAATAAATAAATAAATTGGCTGGGCACAGTGGCTCACGCCTGTAATCCCAGCACTTTGGAGGGGGCAGAGATGAGCCGATCACCTGAGGTCAGGAGTTCAAGACCAGCCTAGCCAACATGGCAAAACCCTGTCTCTACTGAAAATACAAAAATTAGCTGGGCATGGTGGCATGCGCCTGTAATCCCAGCTACTACCAGGGAGGCTGAGACAGGAGAATCGCTTGAACCAGGGAGGCGGAGATTGCAGTGAGCTGAGATCACACCACTGCACTGCAGCCTGGACAACAGAGCAAGACTCCATCTCAAAAAAAAAAAATTAGCCAGGCATAGTGACCCATGCTTATAATCCCAGCTACTCGGGAGGCTGAGACAAGAGACTCGCGTGAACTCAGGAGATCACGCCACTGCACTCCAGCCTAGGCGAGACTCCATCTCAAATAAAACAAAGGAATGTGGGTGTAGACTGACCACCTATTATCCTTCCCTCTTCCAGCCCATGCCCCTTCACACCAAGCCACTTGAAGTTCCTTAAGCAAAACACTTTCTGGCACTTTCAAGCCTCGACTACCCTTCCTCACCTAGGCCACCTGGAAAACTCATTCAGTCTTCATAATCCCGATCACCTTCCCTCTCAAGCTCCCCAACTCTACCTCACCCCTGGTAAACTTGGTCTCTGCCCTCTCTTGTGCCATTGCTGAACCTTGCACTTATCTTTATAGCACTTAATATAACTTTTTACCATAATTTGATTATGAGCTTTCTCTAGAGCAGGAACTTAGTCCTGTTCATTATGGCCAAAGAGACTAGTCTGAAGCCTAGAACATTACAGATGTCCAAGGCTTGGTGAATGAAAGAATCAATGAATAAACCATGTCTGGCACTCTGCTACAAAAGGAATATGATAAAATCCATGCCCTCGAAAAGTTTTTCCCATCGTTTGATGGGAAAAAGGATAAATATATAAAACAATAAGTAAAGGTTTTTTTGCTAGAGATACAAATTTGATGATTGTTATAAGGAATACGCATTTTTAAAATATGTGAATAGGCCTAGTGCAGTGAGTCATGCCTGTGACCCCAGCATTCTGGGAGGCCAAGACGGGAGGACTGCTTGAGCCCAGGAGTTCAAGATCAGCCCGAGTAACATAGTAAGATTTTGTCCCTACAAAAACTGAAATTAAAAATTAAAAACATATATATGAATAAATTAGGATCTATGTGTCAGAATGTAAACTGACAGTATACCATTAAATAATAATACCAGGTGCAGGGGCCCACACTTGTAATCCCAACACTTTGGAAAGCCGAGGCAGGTGGATCACCTGAGCCCATGAGTTTGAGACCAGCCTGGGCAACATGATGAAACCCTGTCTCTATGAAAAAAAAAAAAAATTAGTAGTGCATGGCAGTGCATGCCATAGTCCCAGCTACTCAGGAGGCTGAGGTGGGAGGATTACCTGAGCCACGGAGGTCGAGGCTGCAGTAAGCCATGATCAGCCACTGCACTCCAGCCTCGCCAACAGAGCAAGACCCTGTCTCAAAAATAATAATAATAATAAACAATTAAATAAGAAGTATTCTCAGATACTCCTGGAAGTCCACGGTCTTGTATCAGAATACTTTTCACTTGAGTTGACAGCAATGACAAAAGCCAAAATTACAGAGTCCACTAAGGAATATATGGTTCTCACTATCATAAATGCCTGGCACACAGTAAGTGTTCAATAAACTTTTATTGAATGAGTGATCTGCTATTCCTAATTATAGAGAAAACTTGTCTGTACCCTATGGGGGCAGGTATATTAAGAGCTGGAGTCGGCCGGGCGCGGTGGCTCAAGCCTGTAATCCCAGCACTTAGGGAGGCCGAGACGGGCGGATCACGAGGTCAGGAGATCGAGACCATCCTGGCTAAGATGGTGAAACCCCGTCTCTACTAAAAAATACAAAAAACTAGCTGGGCGAGGTGGCGGGCGCCTGTAGTCCCAGCTACTCAGGAGGCTGAGGCAGGAGAATGGCGTAAACCCGGGAGGCGGAGCTTGCAGTGAGCTGAGATCCAGCTACTGCACTCCAGCCTGGGCAATAGAGTGAGACTCCGTCTCAAAAAAAAAAAAAAAAAAAAAAAGAGCTGGGGTCACTTAGAACATATCCTCCTCATAACAAAAACATAACAAGCTCTAGGCCCCAATATTTTCCCTATATTGAGTACCCAGTTGCCCAAAAAGGCTCTTCTTGCCCCTTTTTGGTAAAAGGAGTAGAAATGAGCTATGTGGTTATAAATCTCTCTCTGTATCTTGCCCATATGGTGATAACACATCACATCTATTCACCAACCTCTTTCTACACTCTCCCACCCTTGGTTCCCTGGCCACAGGTGGGGATTCACAAAGCTGAACTCAAACTTGGGACATGAGTTTTGACAACAAAGTTTAAAATATTGAGTATCAGGAGTACTGGCTATCTGGTAAACCACTCTTTTCTGATTGCTGGGTCGGATAAAGAGAAACTGCAATCCAAAAATCCAAGTGCTTGGATGGCTGCCAAGTGCTTGGATGGCTGCCAGAGGTAGGAATGGAAACTTTAATTAACAAGAGCCCAGCCAACCAAACAAGAAGCTCAGCCCAAGACCCTTGGAATAAAGACCAATAAAGGGAAGAGTTCAGGGAGGGAGGCAGAATGGAAAGGAAGCCTTGAGAACTTTTGTCATCGCTCAGTCATTCACTCATTCATTCATTCATGTGCTAAGGGTTGTGGTAGACATAAAAAAGAAAAAGACACCATTTCTGCTGTTAAAGAACTTCGTCCATGGCCGGGCATGGTGGCTCACACCTGTAATCCCAGCACTTTGGGAGGCCAAGGCAGGCAGACCACCTGAGGTTGGGAGTTCGAGAACAGCCTGACCAACATGGAGAAATCCCGTCTCTACTAAAAATACAAAATTAGCCAGGTGTGGTGGCACAGGCCTGTAATCCCAGCTACTTGGGAGGTTGAGTGGAAGAATAGCTTGAACCTGGGAGGTGGAGGTTGCAGTGAGCCGGCATCCAGCCTGGGCAACAAGAGTGAAACTCCGTCTAAAAAAAAAAAAAAATGCACAGAACCGCTATTCCACAAGAAAGCAAAAAGCCCTCAAAGAGATACATAAAAAGGACATTCATAGACAAAAGAAATATCATATTTAGTAGGCTACTAGACTGATTATAAAACATACCCGGATTCCAAAAGTATCAGAACATTAGGAGAGGAAAAAAAAAAAAAAAATCAGGCCAGGTGCCGTGGCTCACGCCTGTAATCCCAGCACTTTGGGAGGCTGAGGTGGATGGATCACCTAAGGTCAGGAGTTCAAGACCAGCCTGGCCAACATGGTGAAACCCTGTCTCTACTAAAAATACAAAAATTAGCCGAGTGTGGTGGCGGGCGTCTGTAATCCCAGCTACTCAGGAGGCTGAGGCAGGAGAATCACTTGAACCCAGGAGGCGGAGGCTGCAGTGAGCCAACATTGCGCCACTGCATTCCAGCCTGGACAACAAGAGCAAAACTCTGTCTCAAAAAAAAAAGAAAAAGACAAAAAAAAAAAATCATTGTTAATTCTTATCACACCTTGTTAAACAGACATCTTGCCGTATCATCTGCCCCAGCCTCAAGGCCACCGGCATCTCCTGAAGTAATCACCACATGTTCCCATCACCCAAGAACAGAGAGAGCTAATGGTGACAACTAACCCATACAGAGCACTGAAAGGAGCCAGGCTTTGTCTGCCCTCTCCTGCGCAGTCACCCAGTTAATTCTTGTACCAGCTCTACAAGGTAGGTACTGTTATTATCTCCATTTTACAAATAAGAAAACTGGAGCACAGGCCAGGCGCAGTGGCTCACACCTGTAATCCCACTACTTTGGGAGGTGGAGGCAGTGGTTCACTTGAGGTCAGGAGTTCAAGACCAGCCTGGTCAACATGGGGAAACCCCATCTCTACTAAAAGTACGAAAAAAATTAGCCAGGCGTGGTGGTACATATCTGTAATCCCAGTTACTTCGAAGGCTGAGGCAGGATAATCGCTTGAACCCGAAAGATTTAGGTTGCAGTTAGCTGAGATCGAGCCACTGCACTCAGGCCTGGGTGACAGAACGAGACTCCATCTGGAAGGAAGGAAGGAGGGGAGGGAGGGGGGGAGGGAGGGAGACTGGAGCACAGATAAGTGACTCGTCCAGGAAGGAAGGAAGAGAAGGAAGGGAAGGAAGGAAAGGAGGGAAGGGGGGAGGGGAGGGAAGGGGGGAGGGGAGGGGAGGGGAGGACTGACTTGTCCAAGGTCACCCAGCCAGGATTTGAGTCCAGAATGTGAGTGCCCTTAGCCATTACACTGAATTGCTTCCCAGCTGGGAACTTTCAACAAATGTATCAGGACATACACAACTGGATGCTACAAGGTAGTTTTGGGCCAACTTCCCCCTTTAAACACATGCATCAATTTCAAACTATATTTATATGATAAAAAATGCTTACAGCTTTATCGATCTCGTTTTTAAAATGGTATGGCTTTTCAGGACATATCTTTCACAATCGTTAAAGGGAAATTCGCTTTGTTAATATGAAAAAAAAAAAATCAAAGGCCTGTTTCATGAGTTGTCAGTGGCCCAAGTTGCTTAGACTAGGGCTTGCAGGCATCACCTCTTAAAAGATCATCTTGTGGCCTTGGGCAAATTGCTTAGCCTTCTTTGTTCTCCAGCTGCAAAGTGGACATAACAATAGTACCATCTCCTAAAGTGGTGAGGATTAGCTGATATTATCCACATAAATTGTTATGCACAGTACCTGACACAGAGCGAATGCCCAATAAATGCCTTTCACTATTTAGGTCCCGGGTTCTCTCATTTCCAGTGTGCAAGTCCTCCAGCAACCACAGAAACGCTTTCTAGAGTCGCTGCCCACTCCTTAAAAAATTTGTCCCTGCGTCCCACGAGCATAGTGATACCACAAGGAGGTTTCCCTGGACCCCAGTCCTGAGGGTGGCTATGTCGCTTCCCTCAGGCCGAGGAAGGCAGGGCCAGCTCTGGTCTCCCGCCCGGCAGTAGCACAAAACTTAACCAGGATTTCTCACTCGGGTCAACTCTCGGATCACCGCGCCCAGTCTGGAGGGCTCGGCAGCAGACAGAATGAGGGAGCCGGCGTCAGGAAGCGGCGCACACCCACCTGCCCAGCCCGAGGTGGGCACTCCTCCTTCACAGCATCCCCAGGGACCTCGTCCCTCCCCGGCGGAACGCCCCAGAGGACCGAGCTAACAGTGCCAACAGTGTGGATTTTCCCCCAAATCCTCTAAAGTACATTACCACGATTTCGAAACTGGAGCCGAGGGAGACGCACCAAGTGCTTCCCGAGGCCAGGTAAAGCGCACCATTCCTGGCGCACGTGTTGAGCCCCGAACCGAAGTCCGTGTGCTCGCCCCCTCTGCCTCCCTGCTGGGAGCCTCAGAGCGTGTGCTCAGTGTCCACGTGCGCGTCGGGCCCGCAGCCGCCCCCGCGCCCCAGCGGAGCTGCAGCGCGCGCCCTCCACTCACCAGGTGAAGAGTTTGCCTTTTAGCCTGCACAGCAGGCTGTAGAACTCGCCCCCTGCTCCCTCCGCGAGGGGCTCTGGGGCGCCGGGACTCGCCGGCGAGTCTGCCTCCATGGGCGCCCTTACGCGTCTCCAGCGCCCAAAACCCCCGAAGTGCTGGGTCCCGGAAGACGGGAGGCGGCGCCTGTGCGGTCGGCTGGGGCTCCGCTCTGGCCCTGCGCTCCCTCCCTCGCGCGCTCGCTCTCTCGCGTCCCTCTCGCTCCTCCGCCCGCGCCCCTCTCGCTCCTCCGCCCGGCTCCTTCAGCGACCAATCATGAACTGTCAAGCCCTAAGGGCCAGACAATACATTTGCAGATTACAACCTGGCACCTCCAGGGTGGCAGGAGGAGAAACGGCAATTTATTTTTCGTATTGGCAGCTGAGCCTCATTGTTGAGCGACACCCAATGTGTCTTTCAGGTTTTTAGGGTTCCTTGTTTGAAATCACAAGATACGGTGACACTAGGTTATTGTAGGTGATTCCTAAGCTAAGAAGCGGTGAGTGAGCAGGGAGTTAGAAGCAGTGAGTGAGCCGGGACAGTGAGTGAGCTAACTGTTGGTGAGTGAGCAAACTGGAAGAACTGGCTGACCCCTCCTCATCCCTCCCACTCTCCCTCCCTCTGGCTGATTTGTACACATCGCTTCATTAAAATAGCTGAAGGCTGGCAGGGCGCGTTGGTACGCCTGTAATCCCAGCGCTTTGGAAGGCCGAGGCGGGTGGATCACCTGAGGTCAGGAGTTCGAGACCAGCCTGGAAAACATGATGAAACCCCGTCTCTACTAGCCACTCGAGAGGCTGAGGCAGGAGAAACGTTTGAACCCGGGAGGCGGAGGTTGTGAGCCGAGATCGGGCCTTTGCACTCCAGCCTGGGCAACTGAGTGAGAGGTCGTCTCAAAAAAAAAAAAAAAAAAAAAAACCTGAAGGCGCTTCAGGTCTGTGTCGCTTTTCCCTACAAAACATGGGTGAGATCCTAAAAAGATCTTGGAAACGTGCCTTTGTGGCGTGGATGGAGGCGTGTCTCCTTCCTCGCGGTGTGTTGGTTTTGTCTTTCAGTATTCAGTTGTCTCCGCCGTGCCAGGGAGGGAGACGGTGCCAATCCCCCGCGCTCGGCTGGGATGTCCTGCCCTGGCCACGCCTTCCGAGGCTTCCACGGGCCAAAGAGGGATTAAGAGACACTAAGCTGGGGTCGAAAAGTTCCCGTCACTGACCCCCTGCTTCCGGAAAGGAGGAAATCCAGAAAACAAAAGAAAAGGTGTTGGGACCTTTTTTTTTTTTTTTCCTGGCCACCTGCTTTGGGGATTGGGGTAAGGCGAAATAAACGTATATTCAAATAGACAGGCTAATGCAGACAAGCTGGCAATTCTGTAAAAGGAGTCTAAGAATAAAGAACAGCTTTCGAAAATGAAATATGGCTTCAGGAACCCCAAGTTTAGCAGCTGCAGGAACCTCAAAAAAACCTTTGAAACTAAGAACGTGGTCATCCGTAGAGGACTAATTATTATAATACAAGCATATCATGAAACAAGAGGACATTAGAAGCACATTTAAGATCTCACTTTTGTAAAGTAAACAACTCATGTAACCCTGCACATTGACAATGTTGAATTCTACCTGAGCCCTGTGCTCCTAGAAAATAATGACAATTAAGAAACCTTCCTGCTGGGCGCGGTGGCTCACGCCTGTAATCCCGTGCTTTGGGAGACCGAGGCTGGCGGATTACCTGAGGTCAGGAGTTCGAGACCAGCCTGGCCAACATGGCGAAATCCTGTCTCTACTAAAACTACAAAAATTAGCCAGGCGTTTTGGTATGCGCCTGTAATCCCAGCTACTTGGGAGGCTGAGGCAGGAGAACCGCTTGAACCCAGGAGGCAGAGGTTGCAGTGAGCCAAAATGGTGCCACTGCACTTCAGCCTGGACAACAGAGTAAGACTGTCTCAAAAAAAAAGAAAGAAAGAAACAAAGAAAGAGACAGAGGCCGTGCGCCGTGGCTCACGCCTGTAATCCCAGCACTTCGGGAGGCCGAGGCAGGTGGATCACCTGAGGTCGGGAGTTCAATACCAGCCTGACCAACATGGAGAAACCCCATCTCTACTAAAAATACAAAATTAGCCAGAGTGGTGGCGCACGCCTGTAAACCCAGCTACTCGGGAGGCTGAGGCAGGAGAATCATTTGAACCTGGGAGGCAGAGGTTGCAGTGAGCCGAGATCGTGCCATTGCACTTCAGCCTGGGCAAAAAGCGAAACTCGGTCTCAAAAAAAAAAGAAAGAAAGAGAGAGAGAAAGAGAAAGAAGAAAATAAACCTCCCACCTTTTTTTTTTAATCAAAGATTTTGGTTGAATTTCTCTTCCTCATACCTCTGAACTTTAACCCACCCTGACCCTGAGCCCAGGTAACCCCTCCTTAGTAGCCCCTCCTGAGAAGCTGGCCTCAGGGTGAAACATTCTATGATCTACTATCCAACGGAGCCATCTTTTCATTCCACTTCCGGCCGGTAGAGAATAGACCCTTTCCTCCTACTGCAGGAACCCTTCCCCATAGTCCCCACCCATCCCCATTTGCAATAATCCCTTCAAATAAAGTCTCTCCTTAACCAAATTTGATTTGTTTTTAATTTGCAATATGTGCAGTAGTTACCCCCTTACCTGAGGTTTTGATTTCCACGGTTTTAGGTACCACATCCAATTACCCTCTGAAAATAGATGACTGTAGTAAGATATTTTGAGAGAGCGACCACATTCACATAACTTTTATTACGGTATATTGTTATAATTGTTCTATTTTATTATGAGTTGTTAATTTCTTACTGTGCCAATTTTATAAATTAAATTTTATTATAGGTATGTATAGGAAAAAATATATATTGTATAGGACTGAATACTATCTGCAGTTTCAGACATCCACCGGGGGTCTTGAAACATAAGGGAGGACTACTATGTTTGACTATGTGAATATGAAGAAAAATATAAGATACACATTAACACAAGTAACTTTAAAAGAGGGTGCAGGGCCAGGTACATGCCTGTAATCCCAGCACTTCAGGAGGCTAAGGCAGGAGGATTGTTTGAGCTCAGGAGTTTCAGACCAGCCTGGGCAACATAGTGAGACCGTCTAAAAAATAAAAAATAAAAATCTCTGGCACGTATAATAGAGTCCCTTTTTTTCTTTTTTTTTTTTTTTTTTTGACAGAGTCTCTCTGTCCTCAGGCTGGAATACAGTGGCCCCATCTCAGCTCACTGCAGCCTCCAACTCCCTGGTTCAAACGATTCTCCTGCCTCAGCCTCCCAAGTAGCTGGGACTACAGGCACGTGCCCATGCCCAGCTAATTATTGTATTTTTAGTAGAGACAGAGTTTGTTGTTGGCCAGGATGGTCTCGATCTCCTGACCTCATGATCCACTTGCTCGGCCTCCCAAACTGCCGTGATTACAGGTGTGAGCCACCACGCCCCACCAATAGAGTCCCTATTATGTAAAATGTATACTTTTGTATAAATACATAAGATTAAAAGATGGATTTATACATTGTAGCAAGCTGAATAATGTCCCCCAAAATATCCAGGTCCTAATCCTAGAACCTGTGAATGTTGCCTTGAGTAGCAAAATGGACTTTGCAGATGTGATTAAGTTACACATTGTGTGGCCAGGCGCGGTGACTCACGCCTGTAATCCCAGCATTTTGGGAGGCTGAGGTGGGTGGATCACGAGATCAGGAGTTCAATACTAGCCTGGCCAAGATGGTGAAACCCCGTCTAAAACAAAACAAAACAAAAAATTAGCCGGGCACAGTGGCAGGTGCATGTAATCCCAGCTACTTGGGAGGCTGAAGCAGGAGAATCACTTAAATTCAGAGGGCGGAGGTTGCAGTGAGCCGAGATGATGCCACTGTACTCCAGCCTGGGCGACACAATGAGACTTCGTCTCAAAAAAAAGTAACACAATGTGAGATGGAGAGATTATCCTGTGGGCCATAATGTAATCATATTGTCACAGGAGGGAAACAGAGGCCGGGCATGGAGGCTCACGCCTGTAATCCCAGCACTTTGGAAGGCCGAAGCAGGTGGATCACAAGGTCAGGAGTTTGAGATCAGCTTCGCCAACACAGCGAAACCCCATCTCTATAAAAATACAAAAATTACCCGGGCATGGTGATGCGCACCTGTAACCCCAGCTACTCAGAAGGCTGAGGCAGGAGAATTGCTTGAACCTGGGAGGCAGAGGTTGCAGTGAGCCGAGATCATGCCATTGCACTCCAGCCTGGGTAACATAGCAAGACTCTGTCCTGAAAAAAAAAAATAGGAGGGAAACAGAAAGAAAAGAAAATGATATAATGGAAGCAGAGGTTGAAGTGATGCGCTTTGAAGACAGAGAAAGGCTAACACAACCCAAGGAATACACGCAGCCATTGAAAGCTCAGAGGCTCCAGAAGAAGTAGCCCTGACAACCTTAGCCTTGACTATAGGCCGGTGAAACTGATTTCAGACTTCTGACCTCCAGAACTGTAAGAGAATAAATCTACATTGTTTTAAGCCACTAAATTGGTGATTTATTACAGTGGCCACAGGAAACAAATGCAAATGTATATACACTGATTTATAGAAATCAAGGTGCACTGTCAAGTGAAGAAAGCAAATTTTAGGGTAATTGTATAACATGATTCCATTTTAATAAAAGCTACCAACTGAATATCTTTATATATACATACATATATTAATACACTGATAGACATATTTTTATGTTTTCTGTGTTTATATGAGCAAGAAAAAGGATTTGGAAGAATACATAACAGGTTATTGATGATGGTTAAATCATGTGAGTGGCTGGGGATGGGGTTGGGGAATGAATAAGGGATTGAGAGATTGCCATATGTATCTTCATTTTGTGCTCGTACTATGAGCATATACTGCCTTCGCAATTTAAAAATATACAATTAAGGCATTTTTCAATAGGTCACATTAATATTAATTTAAAACAGGCTCAGCTGGGCGTGGTGGCTCATGCCTGTAATCCCGGCACTTTGAGAGGCCAAGACAGGTGGACCACCTGAAGTCAGGAGTTCAAGACCAGCCCCACCAACATGGTGAAACCCCATCTCTACTAAATACAAAAAAATTAGCCTGGCATGGTGGCACATGACTGTAATTCCAGCTACTTGGGCAGTAGCTGAGGCAGGAGAATTGCTTGAACCCAGAAAGCAGAGGTTGCAGTGAGCTGAGATTGTGCCATTACACTCCAGCCTGGGCAACGAGAGCAAAACTCCATCTCAAAAAAACAAAAAACAAAACAAAACAAAAACATATAAGGCTCAACATGTCACCCCCAGGAGACAATGGGGCCAGGAAATATAATTAACCACTGACATGGATTATAAAGTTATGGACAAAATTATATGTATTTGTTAAACACAAAATCCTCCTCAAAAAGTGGCAACAGTAGTACTATTCTAGCATTGCTCCGAAATGAGCTCATCCCTACTGAGGAGTATTGATCAGTCTACCTTATTTTGGTATCAGGATTAAAATACATTGAGTGGATCTACGGGCACCGATCCACAAGTTTATGTCGATGGAAATTTACTGGAAAAATAATTTAGGTGTTGGGGGTTTTGCACATAGTAACTTTACTTCTTACAATTACAAAATAACAGCTGCCACTTAGTGAGCGCCTACTGTGTGCCAGATAATTTATATTTTCTATTGTATGTATCAAATCACCCCAAATCATAGAGGCTTCAAACAGCAATCATTTTACTATCGCTTGAGGTTTCTGTGGGTCAGGAATTTAGGAAGGTGTGGGCCAAGTGGTTCTGGCTCGAGATGTCTCTTGTGGTTGCAGTCAGAAGGTAGCTGAAGTGAGAAGGCAAGGGGTAGACTGGGAGGTTTGGGCTGGAGCATCGAGAACCTGACCAGCATATCTCTCTCTCTCTCTCCATTTAGTTTCAGGGGCTTTCTATGTGGTCTCTGTTTGTGGGCTAATTTGCTAACTTGGGCTTCCTCATAGCCAGGTGATTTCAGAATAATTGGTCTGCTTACCTAGCAGCTGGCAGCCGGTTCTTACCCCAAGCAAGTGCCCTAAGAAAAAAAAGTCAGAGCTTATATTCAGTATCCTCCAACCAAAGACCACTGTAAATGTATATGTAGTTCAACAAGTTGAACTTATTACTCCTTGCTGTGAGAGAGAATTCACGTGATGGGGGGACCATAGATTCTCAGTAACAGTGAGTTAGAAAGAACTAAATATATATAGGCTATTAGCTTGTTGAGTGATTCAAAGAAGGGTTTTAAGGAAGCAGGAGTTCACTCTAGATTGGAGGCTGTTTGGATGCAATTCTTACTGGCATCTCAAGACATCTATATGGAGGGCAGACTTGGGTGAGGAAAAAACTGTAATTGGTAAAGAACTAGCAGTCACTCATTTTGTCAAAAAGTCCAGAGTTGGTATTTTATGGATGGCACAATGACATTGTTTTTGTGCTTAGAGAAGATTATGAGCTAGCCTTGCTTTATTTTGTTTTATCATGATCTCAGGATAATCTCATCTGAGAATGATATTCTGTTAGATTATGTCCTGTAAAAGAATAATATGAAGGCTGGGCATGATAGCTCACGCCTGTAATCCCAGCACTTTGGAAGGCCGAGGCAGGCGGATCACCTAGGTCAGGAGTTCAAGACCAGCCTGGCCAACATGGCAAAACTCCATCTCTACTAAAAATATGAAAAGCCGGACGTGGTCCCTATTGGGGAGGCTGAAGCAGGACAATTGCTTGAACCCAGGGGGCAGAGGTTACAGTGAGCTGAGATCGTGCCACTGCACTCCAGCCTGCGTGACAGAATGAGACTCCATCTAAAAATAATAATAATAATAATAATAATAATATGACTCAGTTGTAAGTGCCAGACCAGTTTCACACAAAACAAAACAAAACAAACACTGTTTATTTTCCTATTCTTTCTCAGTATCTCCTTTTATGACATAGCCAAAAAAGTCATGTAGTCTCATTACCACCATAGTCCCAAACCCACCCAGACTCAAAGGAAGTGAATATAGACCCCACCTTTCAAAGGAACAGGGTGTCACCATCACATGGGAAAAGAGCATATGGGTTGGAGGATATTGTTGAAGCCATCAATGGTCTGCCACAAATGCTTTACAAATTGCTCTCAGGCATAATTAATACTACTTTTCAGGTGAGTAAGCTAAAATTCAGAAAAGATTAAGTAAATTGTCCAAGATCTTTAGAATAATAACTGATTGATACTGACATTAAAAGCACCAAGCTGTCTTTCCAATTTAATTGACAAGCATGTATGAGCCTCTTTCCCAGTATCTTTTACTCATTGCTTGTAAAAATAATTATAAAGAGATATACTTTTTAGATCTCACCAAATACAACATACTGAATAAGAAAAGCTATGATAGTCACATCCATATTAAGATTACCATTCATTTTAAAAAATAATAAGACTGTAGTTCTAAGTGACGGTTTTGGATGTTTGTCCCCTCTGAATCTCATGTTGAAATGTGATCCCAATGTTAGAGGTGGGGCCTGGTGGGAGGTAACTGGATCAATGGGATCCCTCATGAAAGCTTTAGCACCATCTCCTTAATGATAAGTGAGTTCTCACTCAGTTTCCACAAGATCTGGTTGTTGAAAAGAGTCTGGAACCGGCCAGGTGTGGTGGCTCACACCTGTAATCCCAGAACTTTGGGAGGCCAAGGCAGGTGTATCACCTGAGGTCAGGAGTTCAAGACCAGCCTGGCCAACATGGTGAAACCCCGTCTCTACTAAAAATACAAAATACGTGGTGGTGGTGCATGCCCGTAATCCCAGTTACTCCGAGGCTCAAGCAGGAGAATCGCTGGAACCCAAGAGGTGAAGGTTGCAAAGTGAGCCGAGGTCATGCCATTGCACACAGCCTGGACAACAAGAGCGAAACTCTGCCTCAAAAAAAAAAACCTCCCCCGCTCTTGCCATGTGACATTTTGGCTCTCCGTCACCTTCCACTGTGATTGTAATCTTATTGAAGCCTCACCAAAAGCAAATAGCAGCACCATGCTTCCTGTAAAGCCTACAGAATTCTGAGCCACCAATTAAATCTCATTATTATTATTATTATTTGAGACAGGATCTTGCTTGCTCTGTAACCCAGGCTGGAGTGCAGCGGCACAATCATGGCTTACTGCAGTCTCGACCTCCTAGGCTCAGGCAGTCCTCCCACCTCAGCCTCCTGAGTAGCTGGGACTACAAGCATGCACTACCATCCTGGCTAATTTTTGTATTTTTAAAATTTTTGTAGAGATAGAGTTTCACTGTGTTCTCCAGGCTGGTCATGAACTCCTGGGCTCAAGCAATCCTCTGGCCTCAGTCGCACAAAGTGCTGGGATTATAGGCACGTGCCACTGTGCCTGACCTAAATCTCTTTTTTCAATAAATTACTCAACTCAGATATTTCTTTATAGCAACATAAGAACAGCCTAATGCACTAAGTGTTTGGATTCTTTTTTTCTTTTTTTGAGACGGAGTATCACTCTGTTGCCCAGGCTGGAGTGCAGTGGTGTGATCTCAGCTGACAGAAACCTCTGCCTCCTGGGTTCGAGCAATTCTCCTGCTTCAGCCTCCCAGGTAGCTGGGACTACAGGCATATGCCACCACACCTAGCTAATTCGTATATTTTTAGTAGAGATAGAGTTTTGCCACATTGACCAGGCTGGTCTTGAACTCCTGACTTCAGGTGATCCACCCACCTCGGCCTCCCAAAGTACTGTGATTATAGGCATGAGCCACCATGCCCAACCAAGATTTTATATTATATTATTTGTGAGGAATATTTGAATACTAAAAATACCACAGTAGTAAAGAAGTGGCTTTGGAAGGCCAAGGCAGAGGATCACTTGAGGCCAGACCAGCCTGGGCAGTATAACAAGACACCATCTCTACAAAAAATATAAATAAATAATAAACATAAAAATTAGCTGGGCATAGTAACTTGCACCTGTGGCCCCAGCTACACAGGAGGCTGAGGTAGGAGGATTCCTTGAGCCTGGGAGATGCAGGCTGCAGTGAGCCATGAACATGCCACTCCACTCCAACATGTGTGACAGAATGAGACCCTGTCTCAAAAAAAAGAAAAAGAAAAAATTAAGACTCCTTTAATCTAGAACCAATGTTTAAGGTAATTAAACTAAAGTCATTTCTATAAACATTCAATGGGAACTTTCCAAATATAATCTATAATTAAAGTTCATTTTAAAATCCTTACTTAAAAAGCTTTATTTTTAAAAATTCTGTTTGTAGCATCCTATTAAATACATTTATTGCTACTATTCTTGAGGCTCACAAGGACAGTAGCTGCTTTATCTCAGCTAAGCCTCTTTATTTTCTCTTTCACAAGTATTCGAAGAATACTAGTCAGTGTCAATCTGTCTTCGATTTGAATGGCCTAAAGTACACAAGGTACCAAACAAATGAAACTGTCAGAATTACCTGTCATTAAGCAGAGTGAATCAATAATACTATCTGCTT
The DNA here is from genome assembly GCF_002776525.5 of Piliocolobus tephrosceles. Taxonomy (NCBI): domain Eukaryota; kingdom Metazoa; phylum Chordata; class Mammalia; order Primates; family Cercopithecidae; genus Piliocolobus; species Piliocolobus tephrosceles. Next base: position 97,570,244 of record NC_045446.1, read on the forward strand.
AGATGGCAACTTTGTTTAGATAATTCACATTATTACCATTATCTTATTATAGGCCCCATTACAAATCAATCAACTTTATATTGGTTGAATGCAAATTATGTGCAGACCACATTTCTAGATGTGATCTCTGATATTCAGTATGTGAAAGATACTTTTACTCTTCCATCCACCTTTCCTTCCTTCCTTCTTTCCCTCCAAAAACATTTTAGAACACCTACTATGTTCAGGGCCCCATGCTAGATGGCAGGAAGAATGTAGAGTAATTAAGACTTGATTCTTGTATTCATATTGTTTATAATTTAATAGAGAGGAAAGTACTTTCTTTGCACAACCCTAACTGCCCTTTTTTTTGAGACAGAGTCTTGCTCTGTCGCCTAGGCTAAAGTGCAGTAGCGTGATCTAAGCTCACTGCAGCCTCGGCTTCCCCGGTTCAAGCTATTCTCCTGCCTCAGCCTCCAGAGTAGCTGGGATTACAGGCGCCTGCCACCACGCCCAGCTGATTTTTGTATTTTTCCTAGAGATGGGGTTTCACCATGTTGGCCAGGTTGGTCTTGAACTCCTGACCTAGTGATCTGCCCACCTCGGCCTCCCAAAGTGCTGGGATTACAGGCGTCAGCCATCGCGCCCGGCTTGTTTGTTTGTTTGTTTAGACAAGGTCTCACTCTCTCACCCAGGCTGGATTGCGGTGGTGTGATCACCGCTCACTGCAGCCTCAACTTCCGCAAGCTCAAGTGATCCTCCCATCTCAGCCTCCCAAGTAACTTGGACCACAGGTGTGCATCACCATGCTCAGCTAATTTCCTATATTTTTTGTAGAGATGGAGTTTCTCCATGTTGCCCAGGCTGGTCTTGAACTCCTGGGTTCAAGTGGTCCTCCCGCCTTGGCCTCTGAAAGTGCTGGGATTAAAAGAGCTTGAGCTAGTCCGGGTGTGGTGGCTCACACCTGTAATCCCAGCACTTTGGGAGGCCAAGGCGGGTGGATCACCTAAGGTCAGGAGTTCAAGACCAACCTGACCAACATGGTGAAACCCTGTTGCTACTAAAAATACAAAAATTAGCAGGGTGTGATGGTGGGCGCCTGTAATCCCAGCTACTCGGGAGGCTGAGGCAGGAGAATTGCTTGAACCCAGGAGGCAGAGGTTGCAGTGAGCTGAGATCGCACTGCTGCGCTCCAGCCTGGGTGACAGAGCGAGACTGACTCTGTCTCAAAAAAAAAAAAAAAAAAAAAAAAAAGAAAGAAAAAAAGCTTGAGCCTGGGAGGCAGAGGTTGCAGTGAGCCAAGATGACACCACTGTACTCCAGCCTGGGTAACACAGTAAGACTCCGTTCCCCAAAACCCCCAAAGAAGCATGAGCCACCGTGCCCAGCCTAACCTTATTATTTAATTGAGGAGTAAAGGCTCCAAGAAATGAGCTTTTTCCTGATCATCCCTTGGTTCCACCCAGCTCCCACTTCACCCCTTCTTTTCTACTTACAGTCCTGAAAGATTTCTCTTCACTGCACCTCTTTTCCAGGTACCATTGCCTGAATCCCTTTTCCTGAGGTCACCTAACTTCTAAAATAAGTACTGGAGGGAAAATGAAAAGGAAACAAATATAGGTTGTACAAAAAATAAAAACACAAAAGAGAAAAACAAAAAATCATCTTGAGAACTTTTAAACTGTGAAAAAGAAGAAAACTGTAGAAAAGAAGGGGTGAAGTGGGAGCTGGGTGGAACCAAGGGATGATCAGGAAAAAGCTCATTAACCATAGCAGTCCCTTATTGTCTAATGCAGTGGTTTAAAATACCAACCATAGGCTAATGGCTCCCTGACTTTTAACTCCAGCACAGGCTTCCCCGGAGCTTCAGATTTGTATATGTAATTGCTGACCTGCCATATCCACTAGGAAGTCTTAAAGGCATCTCAAACATGGCCCAAACAAAAGTCTTTCTGTTCCTCCATTTCTTACTCTCCTCACACCCATTGCAATATAAAGCACTTCAATCTATCTGTTCTCAAACTAAGAAACTAGCGATCTGTCAGGCATGGTGGCTCATGCCTGTAATCCCAGCACTTTGGGAGGCTGAGCTGGGAGGATCACTTGAGGCCAGGAGTTTGAAACAAGCCTGGGCAATAAAGTAAGACTTCATTTCTATGGGAAAAAAATTAATTTTAAAAATAAAAGAATCTAGGGATCATACATGGTTTCTCCTTTTCTCTTCTCTCTCTCATTCAATCCAATAGCCAGTCTTTTCTTTTTTCTTTCTTTTTTTTTTTTTTTTTTGTTGAGACGGAGTCTCGCTCTGTCGACCAGGCTGGAGTACAGTGGCACGATCTGGGCTCACTGCAACCTCTGCCTTCTGTGTTCAAGCAATTCTCTTGTCTCGGCCTCCCTAGTAGCTGGGACTACAGTCACACGCTGCCCCGCCTGGCTAATTTTTGTATTTTTAATAGAGACAGGGTTTCACCATATTGGTCAGGCTGATCTCGAACTCCTGACCTCAGGTGATCCACCAGCCTCAGCCTCCCAAAGTGCTGGGATTACAGGCATGAGCCACCATGCCTGGCCCAGTCTTTTATTTTCATTTTCAAAATATATCTGAAATCCATTCCCTTTTCTCCGTCTTCAAGACCGTAGGCCAAACCACTGAACTCTGTGGCCTATATGCTGCAACAGACTGGTATATCTTCTTACTTATTCTATTCTTGCCTCCCTGCAATCCATTACCCAAAATCTCTATGAAATAAGGTCACTCTCCCCTGCTTATAAGCCTACAATGCCTGTCTGCTGTATTTAGCATGAAATTTAGGCTCCTTGCTCTAGCTTGAATGCTCTGCCTAACTCTTCAACCTATGCACTGTGCTTTCTCTTTCCTTCTATTTCTATTGCCTCATTTCCTCTGCCCGCAATATTCTGCCTTCAGATCTAAGCATTGTCTTAGGTCCAGTGTTGCTTCCTTAGAGAAGATGTCCTTGACTTAGTCCACTGGTTCCCAGTCTCTCCCTATCAAATTGATAGGTTACATTTTCATCATAGGAATTGTTGGGGACTGAACTGTGTACCACTTCCCATCCAGAAATTCATATATTGCAGTCACCCAGGGCTCAGGGGATGGACCACCACCCTGATGGGCCAAGGACAAAGCATCAAGCCAAAGAAGATTATTCTGGAGCCTTAAAGTCTTTGTTTGTTGTTTGTTTGTTTGTTTGTTTGTTCGTTTGTTGGAGATGGAGCCTCGCTCTGTCACACAGGCTGGAGTGCAGTGGCATGATCTTGGCTCACTGCAACCTCCACCTCCCAGGTTCAAGCAATTCTCCTTCCTCGGCCTCCTGAGTAGCTGAGACTACAGGCATAAGCTACCACGTCTGGTTAATGTTTGCATTTTTAGTAGAGATGGGGTTTTGCCATATTGGCCAGGCTGGTCTCGAACTCCTGACATCAGGTGATCCACCTGCCTCAGCCACCCAAAGTGCTGGGATTATAGGCATGAGCCATCGCTCCCGACTGGGATTTATTTATTATTTCTGACTTTTGGAATGGGAAAGTCTATGCTATGCCTATTCCACCATTGTATTTTGGAAGCAGATAACTTGTCTGGTTTTATAGATTCACAGCTGGAGAGGAATTTTGCCTCAGGACAAATCATAACTCTTATGAGTCTCACCCATACCTGATTTAGATGATATTTTGTGCTTAGACTTGATGCTGCAATGAGTTAAGATTTCTGGGGCCGTTAGAACAGGGTGAGCGTATGAATTTGGAGGAGAGGTAGATGGAAGGCTATAATGAGTTCTACCAAAATTCATATGTTGAAGTCCTAACCTCCAGTGCCTCAGAATGTGACTGCAGTGATGAGGTCTTTAGAGGTATTAAGTTATAATGAAGACATTAGGGTAGGCCCTAATCCAATATAACTAGCATCCTTATAACAAGAGGGAATTAAAACACAGATAGTTACAGAGGGAAGACCGTGTGAAGACACAGAAAGATAGCCCTCTACAAGCCACGAGAGATGCTTCAAAAGAAACCAGTTCTTGGCGCGGTGGCTCACATCTGTAATCCCAGCACTTCAGAAAGCCGAGGTGGGCGGATCACCTGAGGTCAGGAATTCGAGACCAGCCTGACCAAGATGGACAAACTCCATCTCTACTAAAAATACAAAATTAGCCGGGCGTGGTGGCACACGCCTGTAGTTCCAGCTATTTAGGAGGCCAAGGCAGGAGAATCACTTGAACCTGGGAGGCGGAGGTTGCAGTGAGCGGAGACCGCACCACTGAGCTCCAGCCTGGGCCACAAGAGCGAAACTCTGTCTCAACAAAAAAAACCAGTTCTGCCACCATCTTGATTTCAGACTTCTAACGTCCAAGACTGTGAGAAAATAAATATGTTTAAGCCACTCAGTCTGTTGTATCTTGTTATGGCAACCCTAATAAACTAATACAGAAATTATCTGAAATTATCTTGTTATTTGATCACTTATATTGTATTCTCCTGCCCATCTATGGAGAACAGTCCCATAAGTATCTTGAGAATCATGTTAGCACTCAAAAGAAGCTAAACGGTAAAGTGACCTCACAAAAATATTTCTTTTTATCTTTTCATACACATCTTGCATGAATTTTAATGTATTAATTTCAGTGCCTCTCTCACTGCCTTTTCCTTTCTTCACTCTTCTGCACCCACTTACAACAACTATCACTTTAGCCAGACCAAGTTACTTACAGCTCATGAACTACAAGATGCCATTTTGCACAGCTATACCTTTCCCTTAGATTAAGGCAAAGTCTTATCCTTCAACACTAAGCAAAGGGATTCCTTCCTCTGGGAACTCTTTTTAATCCTCTTTATTTATTTATTTTTGAGATAGGGTCTCCCCTAGGCTGAAGTGCAGTGGTGTGAACATGGCTCACTGCAGCCTCAAACTCCCAGGCTCAGGTGATCCTCCTGCCTCAGCCTCCCAAGCAGCTAGGACCAAAGGCACGAGCCGCCTCACCTGGCTGTTTTTTGTACCTTTTGTACAGATTGGGTTGCCCAGGCTGGTCTCAAACTCCTGGTCAAGCTATCGGCCGTCTCGGCCTCCCAAAGTGCTGAGATTTCAGGTTTCAGCCACTGACCCTTGCCCTACTTCAGTAATTTTTGCTCCAATTTATATTATTTCCTTCCTTCTACATTATTTGGGTTTATGTTGCTTTTTCCCTAACTCCTTAAATTGTATTCTAAATTCATTAATTTTGAGCTGCCTCTCACCAGTTTTGATAATGGCTTCACCCGCATTCATCTCTATGTATTTTCTAGTTTCCATTATAATTTCTTCTTTGACTCGTGAGTTGGAAGGACACATCCCTTAATTTCCAAGCATAATAAGAGCTTTTATTTATTTACTTATTTTGAGACAGAGTCTCGTTCTGTCACCAGGCTGGAGTGCAGTGGCGTGATCTCAGCTCACTGCAACCTCTGCCGCCTGGGTTCAAGCAATTCTCTTTCCTCAGTCTCCTGAGTAGCTGGGACTACAGGCATAAGCAACCACACCCAGTTAATTTTTGTATTTTTAGTAGAGATGGGGTTTCACCATATTGGCCAGTCTCGTCTCGAACTCCTGACCTCAGGTGATCCGCATGCCTCAGCCTCCCAAAGTGTTAGAATTACAAGCGTGGGCCACCGCGCCTGGCCAAGTTTTTAATTATTTTCTATAGTTGATTTCTAACTTAGTTGTATGATAATGTAGGCTATATGATACTTTTTTTTTTTTCCCCCAGAGGTAGGGTCTCGCTCTGTCACCCAAACTGGAGTGCAGTGATATAGTCATAACTCACTGCAGCCTCAAACTCGTGGGCTCATAGGATGCTCCTGCCTCAGATTCCAGAGTAGCTGGGACTACAGGCGAGCGCCACCACACCTGGCTAATTTTTAAATTTTTTGTAGAGACTGATTTTATCCATGTTGCCCAGGCTGGTCTAGAACTCCTGGACTCCCAAATCATTGGGATTGCAAGTGTGAGCCACCATGCCTGACCTGACCTGATACTTTCAATACTTTGAAAATATTGAGATAAATTTTAAGACCTAGTACATGGTCAATTTTGATAAATGTTTTTCATGTGTGTGTAAAAGAATGTTTAGTTTTGTTTTGTTTTTTCTTTTTTTTGAAACAGAATTTCGCTCTTGTTGCCCAGGCTGGAGTGCAATGGTTCCATCTCGACTCACTGCAACCTCCGCCTCCCAGATTCAAGCGATTCTCCTGCCTCAGCCTCCTGAGTAGCTGGGATTACAAGCATGTATCACCACACCCGGCTAATTTTGTATTTTTAGTAGAGACAGGGTTTCTCCATGTTGGTCAGGTTGGTCTCAAACTCCCAACCTCAGGTGATCCACCCGCCTTGGCCTCCCAAAGTGCTGGGATTATAGGCGTGAGCCACCATGCCTGGCAGAGTGTTTATTCTCGATGTGGTTTTTGTTTGTTTGGTTAGTTTTTTGTTTGTTTGTTTGTTTTGTTTTGTTTTTTGAGATGGAGCCTCACTCTGTCGCCCAGGATGGAGTGCAGTGGTGTGATCTCAGCTTACTGCAGCCTCCTTCTCCCAGGTTCAAGTGATTCTCCTGCCTTAGCCTCCCAAGTAGCTGGAATTACAGGCACCCGCCACCACGCCTCATTTTTGTATTTTTACTAAAGATGGGGTTTCACCATGTTGGCCAGGCTGGGCTCAAACTCCTGACCTCAAGTGATCCATTGGCCTTGGCCTCCCAAAGTGTTGGGATTACAGGCATGAGTCACCATGCTCAGCCCTCAGTGTTTTAACATGTCCATTTAAACAAATATTCAGTCTCCTACTGATTTTTTTGTCTATTTGATCTATCAATTTCTGAAACATTTGTGAAACCAGTGGTTCTCAAAGCATGGGCCTGAACCAGAAACATCAGCAGCACCTGAGAACTAGGTGCTTCTCTCAGGTGCTTGTGAGAAGTGGAAATTCTCAGGCCCCACCCTAGACTTATTACTCAGAAGCTCTGGAGTTGAGCCTAGCAATCTGTTTTTTGTTGTTGTTGTTTTTTGTTGTTGTTGTTGTTGTTGAGATGGAGTTTCGCTCTTATTGCCCAAGCTGGAATGCAATGGCAATCTCGGCTCACTGCAACCTGTGCCTCCCAGGTTCAAGCGATTCTCCTGCCTCGGCCTCCCTAGTAGCTGGGATTACAGATGCCCGCCACCACGCCCAGCTAGTTTTGTACTTTTTAGTAGAGATGGGGTTTGTCCATGTTGGTCCGGCTGGTCTCGAACTCCCGACCTCAGGTGATCCGCCCACCTCAGCTTCCCAAAGTGCTGGGATTATAGGCCTGAGCCACCATGCCCGGCTAGCAATTTGTTTTAACAAGCCCATCATGGGATCATGAGATAGACTAAAATTTGAGAACCAACCTATTCTTCCATTATAGGAAGAAATAGAAACTTAGTTTCTCCTTATACAATTGTCAATATTTACTTCATATGTTTTAAATTTTTATTATTAGGTACAGAGTAGTTTTTGTTACACATCTCTGTTGAATTATTTTATTATTATGACATGACACTCTTTATCTGTCCTAATACTTTTTGTGTGAAAGTCTACTTTTTCTGATGCTAATAGAGCTTTTCCAACTTCATTTTAGCTGGTATTGGCCTGGCGTAATTTTTTTTCTATTCATTGCTTTTCAATATTTCTGTATAAGAATGATATTTATATATATCTTGAAATAGCACATAGCTGGATTTTGTTTTGTTTGTTTTGTTTTTTGTTTCTGAGACAGAGTTTTGCTCTTGTTGCCCAGGCTGGAATGCAATGGCAATCTCGGCTCACTGCAACCTCTGCCTCCCAGGTTCAAGCAATTCTCCTGCCTCAGCCTCCCAAGTAGCTGGGATTACAGGTGTATGCCTCCGTGCTCGGCAAATTTTGTATTTTTAGTGGAGGCAAGGTTTCACTATGTTGGCCAGGCTGGTCTCAAACTCCTGTCCTCAAGTGATCCACCCACCTCAGCCTCCCAAAGTGCTGGGATTACAAGCATGCGCTACCATGCTCAGCTGTGTTTTATTTTTAGTCTCTTTGCCTTTTCTTTTTTTTTTCCTTTCTGTTACTTGAACCGCTGAATCTACTTTAATCTTTGCCTTTTCATTGGACAGTTTAGTCTATTTACATATAGGATGATTACTGACATATTTGGATTTATTTATACCAAATTACTATGTGGTTTTCAACTTGTCTTAATGTTTCTTTCTGTCTCTCTCTCTTCCTTCTTTTGAATTGGCTGAGTTTTTTCTCTTATACTTGTTTGGAAGTTTTGTACACTATGCCTATTCTTTCATAGTAGTCATAGCTATTCTAACATACAAACTTAGCAAAGTCTAAAATTAATCAAAAGTTTTATCCTTTTCCCAAACAATGCAAGAACCTTAGAATACCTTATGACTCTCCCAGCTTATATACTGTTGTTATCTAGTAATTTAATTCTAGCTTGCTTCTCCCCCACAAAGTACAGATTTGTGGAAGCTAAATCAACTCCATATGCTAATCCATGTTGATTTATGATTAACTCCAGTTCTGAGAATGCCTGTTAGGATGTACAGTTTCACATACTTACTGTATGTCCTGCCTTTTGGCAAATTCCCTATTATTGTATATAAGCCCTGGGTCTTGGGGATAACTATGCAAGAATCCACCAACTTGCAGGACTGAGACAGTGAAAGAGATCTAACTTAACAGACTCCATCTTGCGTCTAACCTCCAAGTTGTTCTTGTACATTCCTGGGTGTACAGTGAACTAACTTTGAAAGAAACTTAGTTTGTAGTTTACAGTTTTTTTGTTTCTGTTTTTGTTTTTGTAATGGAATTTCACTCTCGTTGCCCAGGCTGGAGCACAATGGCGCAACCTCAGCTCACTGCCAACTCCACCTCCCAGGCTCAAGCAATTCTCCTGCCTCAGCCTCCTAAGTAGCTGGGATTGCAGGCACCCACCACTCAGATGCTTGGCTAATTTTTTTTTTTTTTTTTTTTTTTTTTTTTTTTTTTAGTTTTAAGGGGTTGACAGTTTAATAGGCAAGAAGAAAGGGAGAAGACAGAAGGAAGAAGCTCCCCTGTACAGAGACAGAGGTGGGGGGCTCCAAAGCCGAAAGAGGGAACCCCTGCCTGGTTAATTTTTTGTTTAGTTTAGTTTTGTTTTTTGAGATGGAGTCACACACTGTCGCGCGGGCTGGAGTGCAATGGTGTCATCTCCACTCACTGCAACCTCTGCTCCCAGGATCACGCGCTTCTCCTGCCTCAGGCTCCCAAGTAGCTGGGATTACGCACCCGGCTAATTTTTTGTATTTTTAGTAGAGACAGAGTTTCGCTATGTTGGACAGATTGGTCTCGAACTCCTGACCTCTTGATCCGTCCACGTCAGCCTCCCAAAGTGCTGGGATTACAGGCGCGAGCCACTGCATGAGGCCAGCTTTTTGTATTTTCAGTAGAGTCAGAGTTTCACCATGTTGGCCTGGCAGTCTTGAACTCCTGACCTCAGGTGATCCACCCACTTTGGCCTCCCAAAGTGCTGGGATTACAGGCATGAGCAACCCACCCCTAGGCCTATAGTTTATAGTTTAAAACAAAGACAATAACACCCCTTTCTCATAGCAGACTTCCTTCTTGCCTGGGGACCAGATTGCCTTTATAGTAACAACATTAGCCACAAGATTAGAAATTATGGTTTAGGAGTCATGTCGCTGGAGGCTACAAGACTCTGATCCTCCCTCAGCTACTCCTAAGATCAGTGCTTGAGATATTTTGCAGACCCTGCACTTGTTGGATCGGCTGGCACCACCCAGATTGATCAACGGGCTTTTCTGATCTTGTGATCCCCACCAAGGAATGGACTCAATGTAAGAAGACAGCTTTGACTCCCTATTATTTCATCCCTGACCAATCAGCACTCCTGGCCCACTGCTTTCCCCAACCCACAAAGTTTTCCTTAAAAACCCTGCTCCGCTGGCCGCGGTGGCTCACGCCTGTAATCCCAACACTTTGGGAGGACGAGGCAGGTGGATCACGAGGTCAGGAGATCGAGACCATCCTGGCTAACACGGTGAAACCCTGTTTCTACTAAAAATACAAAAAACTAGCTGGGCATGGTGGCGGGCGCCTGTAGTCCCAGCTACTTGGGAGGCTGAGGCAGGAGAATGGCGTGAACCCGGGAGATGGAGCTTGCAGTGAGCTGAGATTGTGCCGCTGCACTCCATCCTGGGCAACAGAACGAGACTCCGTCTCCAAACTCTGCTCCCTGAATGCTTGGGGAGACTGATTTGAGTACTAATAAAACTCCAATCTCCCACACAGCCAGCTCTGCGTGACTCTTTCTCTACTGCAATTCCCCTGTCTCGATGAATCAGCTCTGTCTAGGCAGCCGGCAAGGTGAACCCCTTGGGCTGTTACAGATAGGCAACTTTGTTTTCTGATGTCTTTTGCACAGTGGAATTTATTTTTTCATTTTTCTTTATACTTCAGGTATAGATCTCTGGAGCTTCAGTTTTATTCAGAATGTTACAGAAAAGGGGTCCTCATCCAGACCCCAAGAGAGGGTTCTTGGATCTCACACAATACAGAACTCAGGGCGAGCTGTCTGTAAAGTGAAAGCAAGTTTATTAAGAAAGTAAAGGAGTAAAAGAATGGTTACTCCACAGACAGAGCAGTCCTGAGGGCTGCTGATTGCCCTTTTTTATGGCTATTTCTTGATGATATGCTAAACAAGGGGTAGATTATTCATGCCTCCCCTTTTTAGACCATATAGGGTAACTTCCTGATGTTGTCATGGCATTCGTATACTGTCACGGCACTGGTGGGAGTGTAGCAGTGAGGATGACCAGAGCTCACTCTTGTGGCCATCTTGGTTTGGGTGGGTTTTAGCCAGCTTCTTTTCTTTTCTTTAGCCAGGCATGGTGGCGGGTGCCTGTAGTCCCAGCTACTCGGGCGGCTGAGGCAGAATGGCATGAACCCGGGAGGTGCAGCTTGCAGTGAGCTGAGATTGCGCCACTGCACTCCAGCCTGGGTGACACAGCGAGACTCCGTCTCAAAAAAAAAAAAAAAAGAAGTAGCTCCAAGAGGTCTTCAAAGCAGAAGACTCACATTCTTCAAAATTTAGCAGAAACCTGCAGGGCAAATACTGTCTTTAGCGTATTACCTCTCAAGGTCTCTGAGCTTTCTTTTGTTTGGAGGACTCTGCAGTTATTGTTACAGTAAGTAATTAGTCAGATATGAGCAGGGCAGGAGAGGGCATCTCCCCCTACCAGGAATGTTAGGCAACCATCGATAGTCAGGTAGTTGTTAACTTTCTCTCTTGGTTGCAGCCAGTACCAGGGAAAGGCGGTCTCCCAATATATAGAAAAACCTGAAGCTGGTGATTGGCAGTTTCCTGATAAGATCTTAGGAGTTGGACAAGTAGGCTCACACATGTGCACTAAGAGGCAAAATGGTGGAGTTTAACTGGTATATGACCTTATAGGAACACTTGACTGGTAAGGGAAGAATGCCTCAAATGAGCATGCATACAACTCCAGTAAACACACTGCACATGCTCACCTCCCAAGTGCTAGTGGGCCACTGCACATGTGGACAGGTCACTGCACATGTGGACGGCCCACCCCAAGGGAAAAATCAGGGGAGAAGTAATGCAAGACCCTGGAAGCATGCCAACGCATAAACTCCCAAGTCAAAAGGTCAGATTGTGCACTTCACTCTCTCTGGTCCCTCACTGGGCCCTCTTCCAAGTGTACTTTACTTCCTTTCATTGCTGCCCTAAACCTTTTTAATAAACTTTAATTCCTGCTTTAAAATTTGCCTGGATCTCTCACTCTGCTTTATGCCCATCAGGTAAATTATTCTTAGTATGAAAGAACTGAGGTTGCTGCAGACCCTTACGGATTTGCTGCCAGTAACATCCTTTGGTGCTCTGTAACTTGGATATGTTCTGCTGATAACATTATTACTTTCATATCAGCTCAGTAATGCATTTTAAATTATTTTATGTGCCTTATGTTTTGTTTAGTTTGAAGGGTCATTCAGGGTGTCTAATTGACATTACTGCCTGAAATGGAATTTTGCATTTACTTAATCTATAATATAAAGGTGTTGAACCATTAAAACAATTTTTAAAATCCACCAACAGATTTATTTATTTAAAAATATTAGGCCAGACACAGTGGCTCACGCCTGTAATCCCAGCACTTTGGGAGTCTGAGGTGGGCGAATCACGAGGTCAGAGTTCGAGACCAGCCTGGCCAACATGGTGAAACCCCTTCTCTATTAAAAATACAAATATTAGCTGGGTGTGGTGATGGGTACCTGTAATCCCAGCTACTCAGGAGGCTGAGGCAGGAGAATTGCTTGAACCTGGGAGGCAGAGGTTGCAGTGACCTGAGATCGTACCACTGCACTCCAGCCTGGGTGACAGAGCAAAACTCGGTCTCAGAAAAAAAAAAAAAAAAAAATTACAATACATATATCTGCCAGATGACTCATATCTTTTGTTTGCTTGCTTGTTTGAGACAGAGTCTCGCTCTGTTGCCCAGGCTGGAGTGCAGTGGCATGATCTTGGTTCACTGCAACCTCTACCTCCCAGATTCCATCCATTCTTCTGCCTCAGCCTCCCAAATAACTGGGATTACAGGCATGCACCACCATGCCCAGCTAATTTTTTTATTATTAATAGAGACAGGGTTTCACCATGTTGGACAAGCTGGTCTCGAATTCCTGACCTCAAGTGATCTGCCTGCCTCGGCCTCCCAAAGTGCTGAGATTACTGTGTGAGCCACCGCGCTGTCAAAAGACTCATATCTATATTCATTTTAAAGAACTCGTATACATCCAAAAGAAAAAGACAACCTAAGCAAAATGTAGACAAAAATTTTTGTTCATTTTTCTTTATGTTAATGTCTTCTTTGTAAAATTTTATTTATTTATTTATTTATTTATTTATTTATTTATTTATTTATCTATTTATCTATTTATCTATCTATCTATTTTTGGTAGAGATGGGGTCTCTCCAATGTTGCCCAGGCTGGTATCAAACTCCTGGGCTCAAGCGATCTTCTAACTTCAGCCTCCCAAAGTGCTGGCGTTATAGGCATGAGCCACTACAACTGGCCAGCACAATTTTTTGTTGTTGTTATTTTGTTTTGTTTTGTTTTGTTTGAGATGGAGTTTCGCTGTTGTTTCCCAGGCTGGAGTGCAATGGCATGATCTCAGCTCACCACAACCTCTGCCTCCTGAGTTCAAGCGATTCTCCTGCCTCAGCCTCCTCAGTAGCTGGGATTACAGCCATGTGCTACCACACCCGGTTAATTTTGTATTTTTAGTAGAGACAGGGTTTCTCCATGTTGGTCAGGCTGGTCTCAAACTCCCAACCTCAGGTGATCTGCCCGCCTTGGCCTCCCAAAGTGCTAGATTACAGGCATGAGCCACTGCACCCAGCCAGCAAAATATTTCTATAGGTCCTTCACAAAACAAGACATCTGGCCGGGCGCGGTGGCTCAAGCCTGTAATCCCAGCACTTTGGGAGGCCGAGACGGGTGGATCATGAGGTCAAGAGATCGAGACCATCCTGGCTAACACGGTGAAACCCCGTCTCTACTAAAAAATACAAAAAAAAACTAGCTGGCGAGGTGGGGGGCGCCTGTAGTCCCAGCTACTCGGGAGGCTGAGGCAGGAGAATGGCGTAAACCCGGGAGGCGGAGCTTGCAGTGAGCTGAGATCTGGCCACTGCACTCCAGCCTGGGTGACAGAGCGAAACTCCGTCTCAAAAAAAAAAAAAAAAAAAAAAAAAAAAAAAAAAAAAAAAACAAGACATCTGTCATACTGGGATATAATGAGATACATACTTGGTCTTCATCCCAGTTACTGGCACAGAACTCCTAAAACCCTTGGAATCTCTGACACAAGAGGAGTGTCTTTTGTTATTTATAGTAAGCTCCTTTCAACTAAACCTAAAATAACATTAATAAGGTGATTCTTGGTGGTTCCCTAGATAGCTATAGGATGTAGGATGGTAGCCAGAGGAATCAACCATGTGATTAGAGTTGGAATTTTGGCCCCCACTCACCTCTGGGAAGGAGGGAAGAGGTGGAGATTGACTTCAATCACCAGTGGCCAATGATGTAATCAATTATGCCACCATAATGAAATTTCCATAAAAAACAGAAACAATGGGGTTTGGAGAGTTTCTGGGTTGGTGAACTTGTTGAGGCACTGGGAAGGTGGGGCACCCAGAGAATGCATGGAAGCTCTATGCCTTTTCCTCATACCTCACCCTATGCATTTCTTTTATTTGGCTGCTCCTGAGTTGTGTTCTTTATACTAGATCAGTAAATATAAGGAAACGGTCTTCCTGAGTTCTGTGAGCTGTTCTAGCAAATTATAGAACCTGAGGAGGGGATCATGGGAACTCCCGATTTATAGCTGGTCATCAAGAGAAGGGAGGCCCTCAGCTTGCAATTGACATCTGAAGTGATGGCAGATGAAGTGGGACTGAACCCTTAATTTGTTGCATCTGATGCCAAATCAAAGTACATAATATCAGATAGAACCATAGGAAATCTAGTTGGTTTCTGAAGAGCTGGAGAACTGGTTGACATCAGGGGAAAAAACCCCCACACATTTGGTGCCAGAAGTGTTCTATGGGTAGAAACAGATCCCAGTAGTTGGTATCAGAAGTATTATGAAGAAAACACAGTTCCAAATTAATAATATCCAAATGATCGATAAACATAAGATACTCACTATCATTAGTCACCAAATAAATGCAATGACATTCCACTACATGCCCAAAGGAACCGCTAACTTTTTAAATGATAATACCAAAATTGATAAGGATGTATAACTACTGGAATTCTAATATGCTGCTGGCAGGAATAGAAAGAAGTATAACCACTTTAGAAAACTGTTTGGCGGTATAGCTGCTAGAGCTGAACAGATGCATATGCCATGACCCTGCAAACCCACTCCTAGGTGTATGTGCAAGAGGAAATGAATACATATTTGCATTAATGTTACAAGAACACAAGAATGTTTGTAACTTTTGTTGTTGTTGTTGGAGACAGACTCTCTGTCACCCAGGCTGGAGTGCAGTGGCACAATCTCGGCTCACTGTAACCTCCACCTCCCAGGTTCAAGTGATCCTCCACCTCAGTCTCCCAAGTAGCTGGGACCACAGGCGTGTGCCACTACGCCAGGCTAATTGTTGTATTTTTTTGTAGAGACAGAATTTTGCCAGGTTGCCCAGGCTGGTCTCAAACTCCTGGGCTTAAGCGATCCACTTGCTCGGCCTCCCAAAGTGCTGGGTTACAGGTGTGAGCCACTGCACCTGGCTCCACTTTTATTAGTAATAGCCTCAAATTGGAAAACACCCAAGTGCCCATCAACAGAATAAACTGTTGTCTATTCCTACAATACTATAGTGCATGAAAAGAACAAAGTACTGCTATGGGAAACAATTTGAGATAAATCTCACATGCATAATATTGAGTGGCAAAAGCCATTACATATTGCATGCTTCTATTTATGTGAATTTCAAGAAAACTAAGAAGGTAAAACTAATCCATTTTAAGAATCAGAATAGTGGTTACCTTTGGTGTTATGAATTGAATTGTGTCCCCACAAAAATTATGTCAAAGTCCTAATCCAGGTACCCGTGAATGTGACCTTATTTGGAAATAGGGTCTATGAGAATGTAATCGTAGGACAAGATCAGAGTGGATTACGGTGGGCCCTAATTCAATGACTGATGTCCATATAAGAAGAGGACAATTTGGACTGGGCAAGGTGGCTCACGCCTGTAATCCCAGCGCTTTGGGAGGCCAAGGTGGGTGGATCACCTGAGGTTGGGAGTTTGAGATCAGCCTGACCAACATGGAGAAACCCCGTCTCTACAAAAAATACAAAAAATTAGCCGGGCATGGTGGCGCTTGCCTGTAATCCCAGCTACTCAGGAGGCTGAGGCAGAGGTTGTGGTAAACTGAAATCATGTCATTGCCCTCCAGCCTGGGCAACAAGAGCGAAATTCTATCTAAAAAAAAAGGAAGAGGGCAATTTGGATATAGAGATATAGAAGGAGAATGCCACGTGACGATGGAGGCAGAGACTGGAGAGAGGTCACTGCCAGCCAAGGAACACCAGGGTTTTTGGCAACCCTAAGTCTCCTAGACCCTGAGTCTAGGAGAAAGGCATGGAACAAATTCTCCCACAGAGCATCCAGAAGGAATCAACCTCACCCATACCTTGATTTTGAACTTCTGGTCTCCAGATCTGTGAAAGAATAAATTTCTGTTGGTTTAAGCCACCCAGTCTGTGATAAGGAAACTAACACACTGTGGAGAAATATCAACTGGGAGAGAGCAGAAAGGAGACTTCTGGGACATAAAGATAATTTATATCTTGATCTGAGGAGTGGTTACATGGTATATACATATGTAAAAATTCACTGACCCACACTTTTATGTGCACTTTAAGTTATACCCAATTTTTAAAATGTACATGAAAATGAAAACAAAAGGGAAAAAAAATAGCACATAAAATAAAGCTTAGGTCCAGAGTGACATTAAAGATAATCTCATGGTTGGCTGTGGTGGCTCATGACTGTAATCTCGGCAAATCTGAGGACCGAGACAGGAAAATCGCTTGAGCCCAGGAGTTTGAGGCCAGCCTGGGTGACAGAGCAAGACTTCAATTCTTAAAAAATAAAAATAAAAATAAAAGATAACCCCTTTAAACACACTCATCTTACTGTGTTTTTAGAGCTTTTGCTTATATGGAATACATTATACTATTCTATCTACTTTTATAAATGTTTGTTTGAAAACGTCCGTACTAAAAAGTTTTTTTTTTTAAATAACACATAGCCACTAGGAGTTTGAGAAATCTAAACTTTTTGCTTTCCAGCCTTTGCAAATGAGGAAGGCGCACTAGAAGGAAACTGAAGGGGTATAAAGTGCTAAGCCATCCTGTTACCACGTAAATGAAACACAAAAGGGGTGATGTAAATTGGAAAGCCCCTTTCCCGCAGTAGCTTCCATCTCTCCAGTAACCACAGTATGTATGTATGTATGTATGTATGTATGTATGTATGTATGTATGTATGTATTTATTTATCTTTTTGAGATGGAGTCTCGCTCTGTCACCTGGCTGGAGTGCAATGGCATGATCTCAGCTCACTGCAACCTCCACCTCCTGGGTTCATGTGATTCTCCTGCTTCAACCTCCCAAGTATCTGGGATTACAGGCATGCACCACCACAGTCAGCTAATTTTTCTTTTTTTTTTTTTTTTTTTTTGAGACGGAGTTTCACTCTTGTTGCCTAGGCTAGAATGCAGTGGCTCGATCTCAGCTCACTGCAACCTCTGCCTCTGGGGTTCAAGCAATTCTCCTGCCTCAGCCTCTCAGGTACCTGGGATTACAGGTGCCCATCACCATGTCCGGCTAATTTTTTGTATTTTTAGTAGAGACGGGATTTCATCATGTTGGCCAGGCTGGTCTCAAACTCCTGACCTCAGGTGATCCACCCACCTCAGCCTCCCAAAGTGCAGGGATTGCAGGTGTAAGCAATCTGACCAATTTTGTAGTGGTTTTGTTTTTTTTTGAGACAGAGTCTCACTCCATCCCCAAGCTGGAATGCAGTGGCTCACTGTAACCTCCACCTCCCGGGTTCAAGCAATTCTCCTGCCCCAGCCTCCCAAGTAGCTGGGAGTACAGGTGTGTGCCACTACGCCCAGCTATTTTTTGTATTTTTAGTAGAGACTGGGTTTCACCATGTTGGCCAGGATTGTCTTGATCTCTTGACCTCGTGATCCACCCACTTTGGCCTCCCAAAGTGCTGGGATTACAGGCATGAGCCACTGCTCCCAGCCCAATTTTGTAGTTTTAATAGAGACAGGGTTTTGCCATGTTGGCCAGGCTGGTCTCAAACTTCTCATCTCAGGTGATACACCCGTCGTGGCCTCCCAAAGTGCTGGGATTACAGGCATGAGCCACTGCACCCGGCCTAAACAGAGTATTCAGAGCTGTAAAATATAGTGTCTTCCTCACTTGGATAATGCTGAAAGTTACAACTTTCTATTTACCAGCCCTAGCATTACAGCGTAGTCCTAGTGTTTGTTAGCAATACACATCTTAGAGTGGATATTTCCTGCAGCTGCTATCCACTATAAGAGTTAGTTAATGAACGCTATAAGAGTTAGTTAATGAGCGCCTGTAATCCCAGCACTTTGGGAGGCTGAGGTGGGCGGATCACGAGGTCAGGAGATTGAGACCATCCTGGCTAACATGGTGAAACCCCATCTCTACTAAAAAATACAAAAAATTAGCCGGGCGTGGTGGCGGGTGCCTATAGTCTCAGCTACTCAGGAGGCTGAGGCAGGAGAATGGTGTGAACCCAGGAGGTGGAGCTTGCAGCAAGCCTAGATCATGCCGCTGCACTCTAGCCTGGGCGACAGAGTGAGACTCCATCCCCCAACAAAAAAAGAAAAAACAAAAAAGAGTTAATGAATACACTGATTCCTTTTGGTATTGCTCTCAAAGTCAACAAATTCTGGGAATGCCTTACTGTAGCCCCCTTCATGTTAATCTCCTTCTCATTGAGGAATAACTAAGTAGCCTCTGTTAAGAATGTCAAAGGGAAAAACATTGAGGAAAAATGCCTAAGGAAACTATTCACATTATCTAGAGTCATTCCATGTAAAATATACATTGTAGATTACTGTATTCTTGTTAAAATACTGAAGTTCTGGCTGGGCACAGTGGCTCACACCTGTAATCCCAGCACTTTGGGAGGCTGAGGTGAGTGGCCCACCTGAGGTCAGGAGGTTAAGACCAGCCTGGCCAACATGGTGAAACCCCCTCTCTACAAAAATAAAAAAATTAGGCAGGCATTATGGTGGGTGCCTGTAATCCCAGCTACAAAAATCACTTGAACCTGGGAGGCAAAGGTTGCAGTGAGCCGAGATCACGCCATTGCACTCCAGCCTGGGTGACAAAAGTGAAACTCCATCTAAAAAAACAAAACAAAACAAAAAATCCTAAGTGCTGTTTTGTTTTGTTTTGTTTTGTTTTGTTTTGTTTGAGACTGAGTCTCGCTCTGTCACCCATTCTGGGGTATGATGGCAAGATCTAGGCTCACTGCAACCTCTGCCTCTCAGGTTTAACCGATTCTCCTGCCTCAGCCTCCCAAGTAGCTGGGATTACAGGCACCCACCACCATGCCTGGCTAATTTTTGTATTTTTAGTAGAGACAGGGTTTCAGCATGTTGGCTAGGGTGGTCTCGAACTCCTAACCTCAAGTGATCCACCCGCTCTGGCCTCCCAAAATGCTTGGATTATAGGCATAAGCCACCATGCCCAGTCCCTAAAAACTGAAGTGCTTTTGAACGTTTTCCAGGCAGAAGTAAAAAGAGAAAGGGTTTGGACATTTAGGATGTAATGGAACACCCTTTAAAAGTGCTGCTGGCAAAAAGTAAGTAAGTAAGCACTTGAGAAATTTGGGCATATAGTATTGAGTGCATATGAAGATGATATTTTAAGCTCAAGAATGAACTAAAAGTCTTATTGAACTGCCAGCAGTTTTGAAAAGTATTGAAAAACTATAGTGGCACAAAGAATTGAAAAGGCAAATACAGCGCCATCCTGTATCAACTGCATATGCCTTGTTCCTTAATGTTTCTTACAATTATCCTCACAGGCTCAGCCACTTGTCAGCAAAAATTAAATGGCAGAGTTATAGTGATATCATTACTGAGATGCTGCTTACTTTCACAAAACACTCCTTAAGACATTTACTAATGCACTACAGTGTGTTATAAATCATTAAAATCAAATTCAGAATAGCTAAATAATTTAAACATTTGTCAAAATAAATCAGCTAAGAATATTCTGAGGTTTAATGTATTTGATTTCCATGCTTTGATTTACTTGTTTTCGTGTTAAATCAGATAAGATTTTAAAAAGTTAAACTTTTCATTCATATATGCCAAATAACATCGCCTTTACTGTGCTGCAAGGCACATTAGTTAGAAAACAAACTTAAATACACCAACACAAAGGACTTATAAACTGATCAAGAAATTTGGGTGGGTTTCCCATGAGTCATGAATACTCAAAGTTCAAATGGCAGTCCTGTGTACAGACAAATTTTCACAGACCGTGTGTCCCAATTTTTAGTTTAACGTATATGACCCTTGGGCTCAAAACACTATTGTATGTATTAATGGATATATAGGTATATGTGTTCTTGGCATCAAGAAATTAGCAGTATCAGCCAGGCATGGTGGCCCACACTGGGTGGATCACCTGAGGTCAGGAGTTTGAGACCAGCCTGGCCAACATGGTGAAACCCTATCTCTACTAAAAATACAAAATTAGCCGGACGTGGTGGTGCGTGCCTGTAATCCCACCTGCTTGGGAGGCTGAGGCAGGAGAATCACTTGAACCTGGGAGGTGTAGGTTGCAGTGAGTCAAGATAATGCCACTGCACTCTAGCCTGGGCAACGGAGCGAGACTCTGTCTCCAAAAAAAAAAAAAAAAGAAAAGAAAGAAAAAAAGAAAAGAAAAGAAATTAACAATGTATTAAAGAAATAAGGCATATGCATTAAAAGTTAACTGACAAAGTAAGGCACTAAATATTAGTATGATAAATTATACAGGAATTTCAAACGCGATGAGATGGCTCTGAATTAAATCAAAGAAAGCTTACTTGGAAGAAGAAGAAGAAAAAAAAAACTTCTTTCCCTGAGCTTTAAATTATGATTAGGTCCTAGATAGGCTATGAGTAAGGGAGAATTTGGAAGTCAGGTAAAAAGTGGAGTACAACATGAAAGAACAGGCAAAACGGCCTGGCTGAAAGAGGGGGTTTCATGATAGGAAACAGGAAAAGAGAAGGAAAGAAAGGCAAATTGAAATTTGATTGTTAAGAGTCTTGAGCTTTGTAAGTCAAGAAGTTTCCATTTCCTTCTATGAAACAGTGGACAGTCATTAAGAGGCTTTTTAAGCAGTAGAGTACTAAGAAGGTTGCTCAGGTAGAATAAATTAGAAAGGATTCTGAATGTACAGAGGGCCATTAGAAGGTAATTATTACAGCACCACAAGTGGTAACAGGGTGCACTTTAGTAGTGATGACAGGAGTACCAAAGACGGAACCAAAACAAAGGAAATAACTATAGAACTCGGTGATTGCTTGCCAAGGAAAGGAAAGAGATGAAAAGTAACCTGAAGAGGTTATTTTGTTTTGCTGTATTGTGATAAGAACACTTGATGCAAGACCTATCCTGTTAATTTTTTTTTTCTTTGGAGACGGAGTTTTGCTCTTGGAGTGCAATGGCGCGGTCTTGGCTCACTGCAACTTCCGCCTCCCAGGTTCAAGCCAGTCTCCTGCCTCAGCCTCCCGAGTAGCTGGGATTAGAGGTGTGTGCCACCAGGGCCGGCTAATTTTTGTATTATTGGTAGAGACAGGGTTTCACCATGTTGGCAGACTGGTCTCTAACTCCTGACCTCAGGTGATGCACTCGCCTCGGCCTCCCGAAGTGCTGGGATTACAGTCATGAGCCACCATGCTCAGCCCTGTTAATATTTTTGAAGTGTATAAGACATTATTGTTGATTATAGTATAATGTCTTGCAGAACCCTAGAATTTATTCATCTTGCTTATCTGAAACTTTATGCCCATTAATTGGTAAATCTCCATTTTCTCTTCCCACACCCCCCACCCCCACCCCTGGCAACCACCATTCCAAACTTCCGTTCTATGAATTGGACTCTTTTAGATACCTCATATAAGTAGAATTATGAAGTATTTGTCTTTCTGTGAGTAGCTTATTTCACTTAGTCTTCAGGTTTCATCCATGTTATTGCATGTTGCTGAATTTCCTTTTTTTTTAAATTAAGGACTTGAATGGACATTTCTCCTAAAAAGACACACAAATGGCCAATATGTGAAATATGCACATCAAAACCACAGTGAGATACCACCTCACAACTGTCAGGAAGGCTATTGTCAAATAAAAGATGGCAAGTACTGGCAAGATGTAGAGAAATTAGAACGTTTGGACACTGTTGGTAGAAATGCAAAATGGTGCAGCCATTGTAAAAAACAGTATGAAGGTTTCTCAAAAAATTAAAAATAAAACTAACATATGATCAAGCAATCCCTCTTCTGGGATCCAAAATAATTGAATTCTGGATCTCAAAAGATATTAGCAGTCCTATATTCATTGCGGCACTGTTCACAATAGCCAAGATGCGGAAACAGCCTGAATGTCAATCAAAAGATGAATGAATAAAGAAAATGTGGGCTGGGCACGGTGGCTCACGCCTGTAATCCCAGCACTTTGGTAGACCAAGGCGGGCGGATCACCTGAGGTCGGGAGTTTGAGACCAGCCTGACCAACATGGAGAAACCTCATCTCTACTAAAAATACAAAATTAGCTGGGTGTGGTGACACATGCCTGTAATCCCAGCTACTCAGGAGGCTGAGGCAGGAGAATCGCTTGAACCTGGGAGGCAGAGGTTGCGGTGAGCCCAGACTGTGCCATTCCACTCTAACATGGGCAACAAGAGCGAAACTCCATCTCAAAAAAAAGAAAAGAAAATGTGTTATATAAAACCCGAAAGTTTTGAGAGTGACTGAGAGACTTATGGTACTATTGACAGAGAAAGAAATCAGGAGGAGTCAGTTTGTAAAGAAGAAAACGAGTTTGATTTTCAAGCATGTTGTAGTTGAAGGAGCAGCTGAGCTTTCAGGGAGTCAAGTCTGGGCCTATTACATGGAAAAGACAATAGTAGAGAGAAAGATTTTTTTTTTTGGTTTTTTTGGTTTTTGGTTTTTTTGCCTAGAAGCGGTGGCTAAAAAGATGAAACTGAATTAAATTCCCTAGGGATGAGAATGTAAATAGAGAACAGAACCAAACCTAGAAAATACCCTATTTACAGGATGCAAGAGGAAGACAGGTTATTGTGGAGGCCAAAACACTTAATGGATCTCAGTGCAGGAAATGGATATATGAAACATGAGTGATGATAATGATTATTATTTTAGAAGTTTGTCCTTAATATTATTCAAGTAAATATAAGGTATTGAAATTTTACTTAAGAATAATGAAAAGGGGCCGGGTGCTGTGGTTCACACCTGTAATCCCAGCACTTTGGGAGGCCGAAGTGGGTGGATTGCCCGAGGTCTGGAGTTTGAGACCAGTCTGACCAACATGGTGAAATCCCATCTCTACTACAAATAAAGAATTAGCTGGGCTTGGTGGTACATGCCTGTAATCTCAGCTACCCGAGAGGCTGAGGCAGCAGAATTGCTTGAACCTGGGAGGCGGAGGTTGCAGTGAGCCCAAATCACGCCATTGCACTCCAGCCTGAGAAACAAGAGCGGAAACTCAAAAAAAAAGGAAAGAAAAGAAAAGAAAAAAAAAGAATAATGAAAAGGTAAGAGGGAGAGGGATACCAAAACTGTTTTTCAGGAATTCTGAAACTAGAAATTATAACAGGCCATGCATAGTGGCTCACACCTGTAATCCTAGCACTCTGGGAGGCTAAGGCCAGAGGATCACTTGAGCTCAGGAGTTCAAGACCAGCCTGGGCAACATAGTGAGACCACCCCATCTCTAAAACAAATAAATAAATACAAGTAAAAAAAAAAAAAAGTAATTATAACATTTTAAGAGACAGAGATGGCCGGGCACTGTGACTCACCTGTAATCAGCACTTTTGGAGGCCAAGGCAGGAGGATCATTGAGCCCAGGAGTTCAAGACCAGCCTACAATTTTACACACATGCACACACACAGATTAGCCAAGCGCAGTGTTGTGCACCTGTAGTCCCAGCTAGTTGGGAGGCTGAGGTGGGAGGATCGCTTAGGACCCAGGAGGTCAAGATTGTACCACTGTACTCCAGCTTGGGTGACAGAGCAAGACCCTGTCAGAAAAAAAAAAAAAAGAGACAGATAAATGTTGCGGTGTTTCAAATTAAGTGTGTATCGCTCATTTAAGTAAGATGAAGGCTAATAAAGTATATGAATACAAATATTTGAGTTAATAAAAACTACAAAATTTCTAGGAAGAAGATGAAATTATCTATAATAATCACACACACACACGGGGAAAATAAATCGCCTGTGCTAGCTAGCTACTCGAGTCACTTAACTAGTTGCATTTTTTAAAATAAATTGACAAGTTGATTGAACTAACATATTTGATTGACTGTTTAGAATCATGATCATGATGATCATGCAGATGAAGCCAAACATATTCAAATCTATGGTTAAATCCTGATTACTCGCTAACATATTGTAGACAGTCCTGCAACCAACTCAATGGTTAGGTCCCTGAATTCTCACTGGATTGATCCCCTTTCTACATTATGTCAAGCAATAAAGTAATATTTAGAAATAATTGCCTTGTGGCCGGGCACCGTGGCTCACGCCTGTAATCCCAGCACTTTGGGAGGCTGAGACGGGCAGATCACAAGTTCAGGAGATCGAGACCATCCTGGCTAACACGGTGAAACCCGTCTCTACTAAAAATACAAAAAATTAGCCTGGCACGGTGGCGGGCGCCTGTAGCCCCAGCTAATCGGGGGAGGCTTAGGCAGGAGAATGGCGTGAACACGGGAGGCGGAGCTTGCAGTGAGCCGAGATCGCGCAACTGCACTCCAGCCTGGGCGACAGAGCAAGACTCCGTCTCAAAAAAAAAAAAAAAAAGAAAAGAAAAGAAAAGAAATAATTGCCTTGTATAAGCATGAAACTATTGTTGGTTAACTTTTATGGAACCACAGAATTGTAAGAAGACTCTAAAGAGGTTAATATTGACTGGGCACAATGGCTCATGCAGGTAATCTCAGCACTTTGGGAGGCCAAGGTGGGTGGATCACCTGAGGTCAGGAGTTCTAGACCAGCCTGGCCAACATAGTGAAACCTCATCTCTATACTAAACATACAAAAAGAAAAAAAAAATTAGCCGGATGTGGTGGCACATGCCTGTAATCCCAGATGAGGCAGGAGAATTGCTTGAACAGGGAGGCAGAGGTGACAGTGAGCCGAGATCATGCTACTGCACTCCAGCCTGGATGATGGGAGTGAGACTCTGTCTCAAAAAAAAAAAAAAAAGGAAAAGGAAAAAAGAAAACAAGAGGTTAATATTAAAACCAGAAGGCTGTATAGTAAAATAGCAAGAATTTAGGAGTCAAGCAAACTTAGACCCAGATAGAACATTGAGAGGGTCACGTAAGTGCACATATGTATTACATATGCACATCATAATAAGGACTTAGTTAATGTTGTTAAATAATTAGTTAACAAAGTTCTGACTTCAGATGTGCATGGACATCCGAGGAAGCCATACATACAAATTGCCGATTAAAATAAAGTTAAATAGGCCAGGCGCGGTGGCTCACGTCTGTAATCCCAGCACTTTGGGAGGACAAGACGGGTGGATCACGAGGTCAGGAGATCGAGACCATTCTGGCTAACACTGTGAAACCCCGTCTCTACTAAAAAATACAAAAAACTAGCCGGGCGAGGTGGCGGGCTCCTGTAGTCCCAGCTACTCGGGAGGCTGAGGCAGGAGAATGGCGTAAACCCGGGAGGCGGAGCTTACAGTGAGCTGAGATCCGGCCACTGCACTCCAGCCCGGGCGACAGAGCGAGACTCCGTCTCAAAAAAAATAAAAATTAAAATTAAAATTAAAAAAAATAAAAATTAAATTAAATAATACGATAATAAAAATGCTTATTATTATTACTATATTAAGTGCTTACCATGTGTCAAATATTATCTCCATTTATAGAACAGGAAATTGAGGCTTAAAGAGGTCATTCATATAATGGGGGATGGTGAGCAGTAAAAAAAAAATTTTTTTTTAAGAAAAAAATTTAAGGCTGGGCATGGCAGCTCATGCCTGTAATTCCAGCACTTTGGGAGGCCGAGGTGGGTAGATCACTAAGTCAGGAGTTCAAGACCAGCCTGGCCAAGATGGTGAAACCTGGTCTCTACTAAAACTACAAAAATTAGCTGGGCATGGTGGCAGGTGCCTGTAATCCCAGCTACTTGGGAGGCTGAGGCAGAGAACTGCTTGAACCCGGGAGGTGGAGGTTGCAGTGAGCCGAGACTGCACCACTGCATTCCAGCCTGAGCAACAGAGTGAGACTCTCTCAAAAAAAAGAAAAAAATTTACATAGTTAATAAGTGATAGATTCAAACCCACATTTGCTAAGTCCAGAGTCTGGGCTCTTAAATGCAGACATGCACAGTCTCCAAGTAGAGTTGAATACAAGGTGCTACGGAAGTAGAAAAAGAAGAATCTTTGGCTGGGTGCAGTGGCTCATGCCTGTAATCCTGCACTTTGGGAGCCTGAGTTTAATAAAATGGATCATGTGAGGCCAGGATTTCGAGACCAGCCTGACCAACATGGTGAAATCCCATCTCTACTAAAAATACAAAAATTAGCCAAGCATGGTGGCACACACCTGTAATCCCAGCTACTCAAGAGGCTGAGGCATGAGAATCGCTTGAACCCAGAAGGCAGAGTTTGCAGTGAGCTGAGATCATGACATCTCACTCCAGGCTGGGCGACAGAGTGAGACTGTCTCCAAAAAAGAAGAAGGAGAAGGAGAAGAAGCTCTTGAGGCAGACTGGCAAGAGACAGTATAGAGTGAGTGAAAGGGGATCAAGAATGACTTTACTGACAAGATGGCAAAGGCAGCTCCTTAAAAAGTAGAAATTTGAGGCCGGGCTTGGTGGCTCACACCTGTAATCCCAGCACTTTGAGAGACCAAGGTGAGTGGATCACCTGAGGTCAGGAGTTCGAGACCAGCCTGACAAATATGGCGAAACCCTGTCTCTACTAAAAATATAACAATTAGCCGGGTGTGGTGGCAGGTCCCTGTAATTCCAGCTACTCGGGAGGCTGAGACAAAATTGCTTGAATCCAGGAGGTGGAGTTTGTAGCGAGCCAAGATCGTGCCACTGCCCTCCAGCCTGGGCAACAGAACGAGACTCCATCTCAGAAAAAAAAAAAAAAGGTAGGAATTTGGTAGACAGCCAAGGAGATAGAAAGGACATTACAGGCCAAAAGTAGAGGAACTTCAAACACACGGGATGTGGCTGGCTCACAGAGGGCACATGGAGATGCAGTGAAAGAAGAGGTCATAGAAGTCGCAGGCACATGCAATAGAGCACTTGATGCCTCCTGAGGAGCTGCAGCACCTGGAAGCATGGGAATGCCATGATCATTCTGTCACTAATGTGTGTGATACACAGGAGGGGGCAGAAACACTAATTAGGAGGCAACTGTAATAGTCCAGGCAAAAGATGATGAGAGCCTGAATTAAGAATGAAGTGAAGGGGACACAGTTTGAACATATGTAGGAAGTAGAATCAACACAGTTTACTGCTGACTGGATGTCATGGGTAGAGAGGATGGAGGCATCTAGGCTAAGTCTCTGGCTTCTGACTAAGGCAACTGCATGAAGGATGAATTATTCCTTTTAAAGACTGCAGTGGCTCACACTTGTAATCCCAGCACTTTGGGAGGCCGAGGTGGACGAATTACTTGAGGTCAGGAGTTAGAAACCAGCCTGGCCAACATGGTGAAATCCCATCTCTACTAAAAATACAAAAATTAGCTGGGTGTGGTGGTAGGTACCTGTAATCCCAACTACTCGGGAGGCTGAGGCAAGAGAATGGCTTGAACCCTGGAGACAGGTTGCAGTGAGCCGAAATCTTGCCACTGCACTTCAGCCTGGGTGATAAGCGAGACTGCATCTCAAAAAAAAAAGACTGTAGGGAGAGGAGCAGATCTAAAATGGAAAATAACAAATTTTACATTGAACTTTTTGTGTTTCGGTACCTCTAAGACATCTGGATGGAGATATATAGCAAGCGTCTGCCACTCAGAAGTGATTTATTAATATTTACTCATATAAAATTAATTTAGCCCTTCAAAATTACAATATTCTTTTATTAATTCACAAAACATTGTTTTATATAGGCAAAAACAGAGGTATAGATTTAACAGCTTGCATCAGTGGACGTAATCATACAGCTAATCCGCAACAGATGCTGCTAGTGAATGCCAGGCTGACTCGAAATCTCAGACTCCATTAGACTGTACTGCCTCCATGTGTATCCTTCTGCAATAGCAGAAGGAAAGTTAAGTCACCTACTTCTCTGCTTTAGACAGCTCTGTATGAATTCAAACATTTGAAGGCCAAAAGCAACCCAATGGAACAGATTCTTAGGTTTATGAAACTTTGAGAAACTTTTTGGGAGCTCTACCATAGTCTGGTATTTCCCAGAACAAAACCTCAACTAACAATGATAATTTCTGTAGGACAGAAAAAATAGTTTTTTAGGCCGAGCATGGTGGTTCATGCCTTTAATCCCAGTATTTTGTGGGGCCGAGGCAGGAGGATGGCTTGAGCCCAGGAGTTCAAAGTTGCAGTGAGCTGTGAATGCGCCACTGCCCTCCAGCCTGGGTGATGGAGTGAGACTTTGACTCTTAAAAGAAAAAATAGTTATTCAATAAACTGAAAGAACTTTATTCTTAGCTTTATTAAGTTATCAAGAAGAAATGGACCAGTTGGAAACAAGGGCTAAAAGTAAAATGTAATTACTTCCTATACCATCTTCCCATAGTCTTTAGTCAAAAACACTAAAGGTCTGAATTTTTCTAGTATGAATAAAAATGAAAGCACCATTAAGCGTTATAGTCAGCATACTCTGAAGATTAGGGAAAAACACCAAGACAATTACGATCTTTCTAAACTTTGGAGAAGTAGACTCACACAAGTTTTGCAAAATGTAATTAGCACTTACCCATTCAGACAAACAAAGAAAAGCCTCCTTGCTTTCTTTTTTTTTTTTTTTTTTTTTTTTGCCTGTCACCCAGGCAAGAGTGCTGTGGCTCAATCTCAGCTCACTGTAACCTCCACTTCCCTGGCTCAAGCAATCCTCCTGCCTCAGCCTCCCCAGTAGCTGGGATTACAGGCACCCACCACCATGCCTGGCTAATTTTTTTGTATTTTTAATAGAGACAGAGTTTTCACCATGTTGGCCAAGCTGGTTTTGAACTCCTGACCTCAAGTGGTCTGCTGGCCTCAACTTCCCAAAGTGCTAGGATTGCGGGCATGGGCCACCGCACCTGACTTTTTTTTTTTCCTGAGTTGGAGTCTCACTCTGTTGCCCAGGCTGGAGTGGAGTGGCCTGATCTCGGCTCACTATAACCTCTCCCAGGTTCGAGTGATTTTCAAGCCTCAGCCTCCCGAGTAGCTGGGATTACGGGCATGCACCACCACACCCAGCTAATTTTATAGTTTTAATAGAGACAGGGTTTCGACATGTTGGCCAGGCTGGTCTCAAACTCCTGACCTCAAGTGATCCCATTCACCCTGGCCTCCCAAAGTGTTGGGATCACAGGTGTAAGCCAACATGCCCAGCCACCTCCTTTCTTTAAAAACAGACACCACAGAACTCCAAAAGGGGAGAATAATTATGAGAGGGGAAAAGACAGAAATAGAAAGAATACACTGATCTAGGGCTTTACAAATCAGATACTTTACCTTCTTATACTTGAAAAGGAGGAAGAGGTTGCACAAATTGTAAGTGAGGTAACTGGGATTTGAACCCAAGTACTAAAATCCACCTCTGTCTTCAAATCTTATATTCTTTTTTTCTTATTTTTGTGGGTACATAATAGGTGTATATATTTAATTTCATACTGTTAATCACCCTTAGGTTTATGAAACTTTTTGAGAAACTGTTCAAAACGTTTTTTTCAATTTCTGCTTTTCAATTAAGAAGATTAGGCATAATCTTCCAAAACCACAAGAAAAAATGTCTATATTTCTTCCACCAGCCATCACCTGGAGAAGTTGTTTTTCTCAAAAGCAAAATCCTAAGTGAGGGGAAATCTAAGGTACAGGTCACTTACCTTTTCATTCATTCATTCAGTCATTAAGTTCTGAGTGCTTACTCTGTGTCAGGCACTGTCTCAGTACTATATAATATATAGCATGGAACATGGGGTGGGGAAATGAGCAAATAAACAATACATAGGAAGACTACCTGATAGTTATAAGTGCTAGTGGTAGAAAGGGAGGAGTGGGAAAGCAGAAATTGATAATAATAACCCTGAACTTGAAATCAGAAGCACTAAGTACTAGCTTAGCTTTGCCACACACTAGAGTTTGGTACTTGGGCAATTCACCTCACTCCCTTAGATCTAAGTTCATCACACATCAAATAAAAGTCATTTTGAAACATAATGTACTGAGCATATGTATTTATATTTGTTCCTTTCCAAAACCTCAGTGAGTAACAGTAAACAAATTAACAAAAAAAAAGGGGGGGGAGACTTAAGCCCACAAGGACAACAGAAGAAAAGACAACAGTAGACAAGGATGTCAACCACATTTTGGAAGAGAAAAGTAATCAAACACATGGCAACTGACCATGGAATTGAGGGAACTGAAGCCTTCTGTGGAAAGTCAGAAGCCAAAACAAGCCACCAGAAAGAGCAAAACGAACTCAGAGCAAACATAGACTAAGCAAGAACTAAAGGAAAACTTCGAAGATAATAATTAATATCATGAAACAAGAAGAGCATAGTGTAAAGGAAAATAATCAGAGAGCAACAACAAAAACAACAAAAAACTGGCTGGGTGTGGTGTTTTACATCTGTAATCCCCGCACTTTGTGAGGCCAAAGTGGAAAGATTGCTTGAGCCCAGGAGTTAAAGACCAGCCTGGGCAACATAGAAAGACCCATCTCTAAAAAAGTAATAACAATAAATCAGCCAGGCATGGTGGCACACACCTGTAGTCCCAGCTATTCTGGGAGGCTGAGGTGGGTGGATCATTTAACCCCAAGAGCTTGAAGCTGCAGAGAGCTGTGATGGTGCCACTGAACTCCTATCTGGGTGACAGACCCAGACCCTATCAAAAAAAAAAAAAAAAAAAAAAACCCACAAACTCTTGGAAATTAAAGCATGGCAGCAAAAATTAAAAATTCAACCGAAAGATTGGAAGATAAAGTTGAGGAGCTCTATCAAAAAGTAAAACAAGAACACAGAGAGACAGAAAATGGGAGATACAACATAATCATCTACCAAAGTTGCTTTTTTCTTTTTGGAAGGTCTGTGGAGGAGAAGCAGCATTCATCAGTAATTTCCCAGAGAGAAGACAGAAGTCAATGTACTGATGACAGCATGAGCCAGGGTTAAGATACCCCTTGGAATTACTGATTTCTAAGATTAATAAAGTAATTCTATTAAAAAAAAAGAAAAAGAAAATAGGAGATAATAAGAAAATCAGAATATATAATCCAAAAAATATTACATCCAACTTTTAGGCATTTAGAGAAAAGAATAAGAAATGGGGCCAGATGTGGTGGCTCACCCCTGTAATCCCAGCACTTAGGGAGGCCGAGGCCAGTGGATCACCTGAGGTCAGGAGTTCGAGACCAGCCTGACTAACGTGGTGAAACCCCGTCTCTACTGAAAATACAAAAATTGGCCGGGCATAGTAGCAGGTGCCTGTAATCCCAGCTACTCAGGAGGCTGAGGCAGAATTGCTTGAACCCGGGAGGCGGAGGTTGCAGTGAGCTGAGATCGCACCATTGCACTCCAGCCTAGGCGACAGTGCCAGACTCTGTCTCAAAAAAAAAAAAAAAAAAAAAATGAATAAGAAATGGGTCCAGTCATGGAGTCATGGTGGCTCACACATGTAATCCCAGCACTTTGGGAGGCTGAGGCAAGAGGATCACTTGAGCCCAGGAGTTCAAGACCAGCCTGGCCAACATGTAGAAGCCCCATCTCTACAAAAAAAAAAATTACCCAGGTGTGGTGGTGCACACCTGTGATTCCAGCTACTCAGGAGGCTGAGGTGGGAGGATTGCTTGAGCCCAGGAGATTGAGCTATAATCACACCACTGCACTCCAGCCTGGGCAACAGAGTGAGACCCTGTCTCAAGGAAAAAAAAGAAAAGAAAAGAAATAAAAGGAAATTCTCAAAGAAAAAAAATACAAAACATCCCAGAATTTAAAAGTGAGAGTCTCCATGATAAAAGAGCCCACAATAAAAATGAAAGGCACACATTGTAAAATTTTACGAGAATTTTTAAAAGGATCCTAAAAGCTTCCAGAGAGGAAAAAAAGCAAGTAGATTACAAACAAACATGTAAGAATGAGAATGGCATTGAAATTTTCAATCACAACACGGGAATCTAGGAGACAATACAAGGATGTCTTCAAAATTCAGATAAAAAATTATTTTCAATCATAACACTATAGCCAGGAAAAGTGTTAAGTAAATATAAGAGTAAAATAAAGACTTTTTGTGAGCACAAAAGTTCTCAAAAAATGACTTGCTATGTATTCTTTTGGTGGGAAACTATTGGAGAATGTGGTACACCAAACTGAAAGTTTATCAAAGAAGGAGACTTTTTTTTTTTTCTTTTTTTTGAGATGGAGTCTCTCTCTGTCGCCCAGGCTGGAGTGCAGTGGCATCATCTCGGCTCACTGCAGCCTCCGCCTCCCGGGTTCAAGTGATTCTCCTGCCTCAGCCTCCCAAGTAGCTGGGACTACAGGCACATGCCACCACGCCCAGCTAATTTCATTTTTAGTTTTTTTATTTTGAGTACAGATGAGGTTTCACTGTGTTAGCCAGGACTATCTTAATCTCCTGACCTCACCATCCGCCCGCCTCAGCCCCCTAAAGTGCTGGGATTACAGGCATGAGCCACTGCCCGGCCAAGAAGGATAAATTTTCTTTTTTTTTTTTT
Source organism: Piliocolobus tephrosceles (assembly GCF_002776525.5). NCBI lineage: Eukaryota > Metazoa > Chordata > Mammalia > Primates > Cercopithecidae > Piliocolobus > Piliocolobus tephrosceles. The sequence goes on from NC_045446.1 coordinate 97,603,031, forward strand.
TTTTTTTTTTTTTTTTTTGAGACGAAATTTCACTCTGTAACGAGGCTGGAGTGCAGTAGCATGATCTCGGCTCACTGCAACCTCCACCTCCCAGGTTCAAGCGTTTCTGCTGTCTCCCACTCCTGAGTAGCTGGGACTACAGGCATGTGCTACCACACCTAGCTAATTTTTGTATTTTTAGTAGAGATGGGGTTTCACTGCGTTGGCCAGGATGGTCTCCATCTCTTGACCTCGTGACCTGCCCGCCTCAGCCTACCAAAGTGTTTTGTACTTTTAGTAGAGATGGGATTTCACCATATTGGTCAGGCTGGTCTCAAACTCATGACCTCAGGTGATCCACCCACCTCGGCCTCCCAAAGTGCTGGGATTACAGGCGTGAGCCCCCATGCCCAGCAGAAGGAGATATTTTCTGTCCTGTATTCTGGCTGGTTGCTTGCATCTCTATCTGCAGTCATCCACAGGAATCCAGTGGTACAGCTCCAGGAAGTGCTTTCAGAATTTTAGTCAGTTCCATGCTGGCTCTTTCACATGCATGACTTTCTTCTATCCATAGAAAACACTCACTCATCCTTTGCCCAACGAACAAAAAATGCAGGTTAGTTCCAACACATAGGCAATCTCCTCTTGGCTCCTCCATTAGGAGGGATAACCAGCAAGGTGCTTACTTTTTAGATCTCATAAGTGGAGCTACACACGCCCCGTGACTGCAGGGGGTACATATTGACCTTGGTGAGTGGTCCCATTGAGGCTCTTTCCCTGGACTTGAGATGGGAAGCATGTACCCTTGAGGAGGAGAGAAAGAACATGCAGAACACTACCAGCTCTCTGCAAAACTTCCTCCTCATCACCAGCAACCCATGCCTTTTTGTTTGTTTGTTTGTTTGTTTGTTTGTTTGTTTGTTTGAGATGGAGTTTCGCTCTTTCGCTCAGACTGGAGTGAAGTGGTGCAATCTCTGCTCACCGCAACCTCCGCCTCCCGGGCTCAAGCAATTCTCCTGCCTCAACCTCCCCAGTAGCTGGGATTATAGGCGCCCCCCACCATGCCCAGCTAACTTTTTTGTATTTTTAGTAGAGATGGGGTTTCGCCATATTGGCCAGGCTGGTCTCGAACTCCTGACCTCAGGTGATCCACCTGCCTCAGACTCCCAAAGTGCTGGGATTATAGGTGTGAACCACCACGCCTGGCCTCATGCCTTTTTATATGGCAACCCATTACTTTTTATAAGTGATTATTTATTTATTTTGAGACAGGATCTCACTCTGTCACTTAGGCTGGAGTGCAGTGGTGCGATTTTAGCTCACCGTAACCTCCACCTCCCAGGCTCAAGCCATCCTCCCACCTCAGCCTCCTGAGTAGCTGGGATTACAGGCACTCGCCACCACACCCGACTAATTTTTGTATTTTTTGTAGAGACTAGTTTTCACCATGTTGCCCAGGCTGGTCTCGAACTCCTGAGCTCAATCAATCCACCTGCCTCAGCCTTTCAAAGTGCTGGGATTACAGACCGGAGCCACTGCACCCAACCTAGGTGATTTTTTATGTTCTGTATATAGTTATGGGTTTATGAGTTGAATGGCCAGTTTGAGATATCTCCTTTGAAATCTTTGTATCTTGGTCTGAACCCTTACTTTGGAATATGTTCTCCATTGTGCAGGGGATTCAGTTGTGATTTCCATTATATTTTGTTACTCTTTGACAAAAATTAAAGTGACAGGCTGTCACTAAACTGCATCATCTGTAAGTTCTCCTACAGCTCTAAAAATTGTATTGTGTGGGTAGGGAGAGGTATAGTTGAAGAGAAGAGCAAAATGCTAACAATGGTGACACTGAGAAGAGAATTTATGCACCTGTGTGGCATAATGTGGTCAGGTAAGGGTATAGCGGCTGGCCATGATGCATTCCCCACTACTGTTCCCAAAAGCTTTGGAGGACAAGAGGAGCTAGCTGCAAGGATAACCACACAAGACTTCAAAGAACTAGTGGCCAGATACCATCATTTGAAGAGACCTGAAGAAAGGAAGTGGTTCGGGAAAAAAAAAAATTTCTTCTCCATTTTGAGATCTTTAGGATGGTAGGGAAATACAGTTCAATATATTAAACTCTCAGAAGGACAATAATAATGACTCTTTTATAACATACCATGTCTGTATGGTTTTTTTTTTTTTTTTTTTTTTTTGAGACGGAGTCTTGCTCTGTCACCCAGGCTGGAGTGCAGTGGCGGGATCTCAGCTCACTGCAAGCTCCGCCTCCTGGGTTTATGCCACTCTCCTGCCTCAGCCTCCTGAGTAGCTGGGACTACAGGCGCCCGCCACCTCGCCCGGCTGGTTTTTTTGTATTTTTTAGTAGAGACGGGGTTTCACCGTGTTAGCCAGGATGGTCTCAATCTCCTGACCTCGTGATCCGCCCGTCTCGGCCTCCCAAAGTGCTGGGATTACAGGCTTGAGCCACTGCGCCCGGCCGTCTGTATGTTTTTTAATAAAAATAGATGGCATTCTTCTTCAGTAACCCCATGGATGCATTATTGAAGAATGAAGGCTACATTCAGGCTGCTTATTACTAATGAAATGTTGCTTGATAGAAAATGTAGTAAGAGCTAAGCCATTTCTTAAGGAATAATCAGAGTCCAAGCATTTAGCTCTGATAAGGTGAATAGATCCCAAACACTCTTTGGTAGATTTCCAATCAGAAATAACTGGTGTCTGAGAGGGCTTAGAATTGGAAGAGAGCCAATTCTTTCTCTTTCTTCTCCCTCAATAATATTGATTTTTTGGCATCTTTGTAAAGTAAAATTTTCTGAGTGTTTTAGGTTTGGGATCAGAGGAAAATTTCAAAACTTTCACAGTTCCGAAATTCAAACAAAATGGCTTCCTTTAATGATCTTGAAATTCACTGTGATAATTTATACTCTAACCTTTAAGTCATTTAATTTTCAGTGGTGGGAAACATGAGGTAAGGAAAAATTAGAGAGATCAATCATCAAATTAGTCGCCCGCAGCAAAACTGTCCATTTGATAGGTAAAAATTACATGTCATTTATTTAATTTGCCTCTATTTGATTACTAGTGAGGTTGGGCTTTTTTTTTTTTTTTAGTGATTAATGGCCATTTATGTATTTTTTTGTGTGAATAACCTTTTGATAGGTAAAGAGTGTCTTTTGATAAATCAGGTAGCAATTTTCAGTGAGGTAAACACACTATGTTCTGTCCCCACTAGTTTTTAATTTGCACCTTAATGACATGATACTCGTTTTAATTGAATAGATTACAGACCCCTAGACATAACGCAAAACAAAAACAAACCAACAAAAAACAACCATCATCTCAAATGTGAATAACTATTAATGTTTCTGCCATCACTGATCTGATCTCTGTTTTCAGACAGGAAATGAATCTAAAAAGTCAATTGGGCAGGGTGTGGTGGCTCACACCTCTAATCCCAGCACTTTGGGAGGCTAAGGCAGGTGGATCACTTGAGGTCAGGAGTTCGAGACCAGCCTGACCAACATGGTGAAACCCCATCTCTACTAAAAATACTAAAATTAGCCAGGTGTGATGGCACATGCCTGTAACCCCAGCTACTCAGGAGGCAGAGGCAGGAGAATCACTTGAACCTGGGAGGCAGAGCCTGCAGCGAGCTGAGATCATGCCACTGAACTCCAGCCTGGGCAACAGAGTGAGACTCTGTCTCAGACCAACAAAAAGTTAATTGTTCTAAAAATAAATCCTTACTTTTGAAGGACAGACACCAACTAAAGTTTAACTTGCTTATCAATTATGCAAGTTAATTCACTGGGTTGCCTACATGTATTTTCCTTTTTTTTTTTTTTTTTTTTAAAGATAGAATCTCCCTCAATTGCCCAGGCTGGAGTGCAGTGGCACGATCTCAGCTCACTGCAATCTCTGCCTCCCTGGTTCAAGCAATTCTCCTGCCTCAGCCTCCCTAGTAGCTGGGTTAGCAGGCATATGCCACCATGCCTGGCTAATTTTTGTATTTTAAGCAGAGATGGGGTTTTACCATGTTGCCCAGACTGGTCTCGAACTCCTGACCTCAGGTGATCTGCCCGCTCGGCCTTCCAAAGTGTTGGGATTACAGGAGTGAGCCACCTCGCCCAGCCCTACATGTGTTTTCATGTTGAGTGATGGACACAGGTATTTAGTTTTACCTGATTTAAAATTTTCTCAGGGTAAGTTACTGAAGTAATCCTCCACTATATAAAACTTTAAGGTCTATGTCATCTGTGTGCTATAGTGAATCCCAAAGTACTTCCTGAGGAGGGGCTAGGCCCTGCCCAAGGGTGCTTCCTTTGCCTGCCTTTATGCCCTTCTATGCCAGCCTTCAAATGAGGTTGTCAATCCTCTCTCCAACCCAGCTTACTATTAAAATTTAGGACCCTGCCAGTCGCAGTGGCTCCCGCCTATAATCCCAACACTTTGAGAGGCAAAGCAGGGTGGATCACTTGAGGTTAGGAGTTTTGAGACCAGCCTGGCCAACATGGGGAAACCCCATCTCTACTAAAAAGACAAAAATTAGCTGGGTTCGGTGGCAGGCACCTATAATCCCAGCTACCTGGGAGATTGAAGCACGAGAATCGCTTGAGCCCAGGAGGTAGAGGTTGTAGTAAGCCAAGATTGTGCCACTGTACTCCAGCTTGGGTGATGAGAGTGAGACTCCTTCTCAAAAATAAATAAATAAATAAATACATAAAAATAAAAATTTAGGACCCTACCTTTTTGAGTGCTGGGATTATACTCCAGGTGCCGGGCGTTGAGAATAACATTGAACTCACAATCCTCATCCAAAGTAAGACAAATAGTATTTATGGAAGTTTGACTGAGTGGTCTACACCCCTAGTGTATGCCAAGATCTATCCCTAGGAAAGACCAAACCAGAAGAGAGCTAGCTAGGCCCCAGCCTCTTATCTCTCTTGCTAAATTATGCTCAGACATGATGCCACTGATTTACACTGAAGGGCATTTACATGAAACTATAAAACCCACTGGCCTCTCAGTTTCTTGACATCCTCATCTTCATAGACATTTTTCATCTACACCATCTGAGGTACTCACTTTCTAGAGTGATATCCTGGAATTGTCATCACCAGAAATGGTACTACTTCCAAAATCACAAATCTGAGATCTCAGCCTCCTTGTTGTTCACGCAGCTCCTTTGCTCAAGTAGCCCAATGCCACAACTCGGTCTCAAAAAGAGTGCCGATCCACTGACACATTGACATGACCACTTTCAGTCTATCAGGGTTTCCCTATCTTCACTTCCTTCCTTTTTTTTTTTTTTTTTTTTGATGGAGTTTCGCTCTTGCTGCCCAGGTTGGATTGCAATGGCTGGATCTCAGCTCACCACAAACTCAACCTCCCAGGTTTAAGCAATTCTCCTCCCTCACCCTCTGGAGTAGCTGGGATTACAGGCACTCAACCTCCCAGGTTTAAGCAATTCTCCTACCTCACCCTCCCGAGTAGCTCGGATTATAGGCACCTGCCACCACGCCCGGCTAATTTTGTATTTTTAGTAGAGAATGGGTTTCTCCATGTTGGTCAGGCTGGTCTCAAACTCCCGACCTCAGGTGATCCGCCCACCTTGGCCTCCCAAAGTGCTGGGATTACAGGCGTGAGCCACCGTGCCCAGCCCACTTCCTTCCTTATCCACTTTAGGTACTAATGCCTAAATTTTTTGTCAGCTTTTTTTTTTTTTTTTTTTTTGAAGATAGGATCTTGCTGTGTCACCCACGCACCCACGCTAGAGTGCAGTGGTGTGATCATGGCTCACTGCAGCCACAACCTCCTGGGCTCCAAACAATCCTCCCACCTCAGCCTACTGAGTAGCTGGGACTACCGGCACACACCATCACTCCCAGCTAATTTTTGTATATTTTGTAGAGACAGAGTTTTGCTATGCTGGCCAGGCTGGTCTTGAATTCCTGAACTCAAGCAATCTGCCCACCTCAGCCTCCCAAAGTGCCAGAATGAAAGGTGTGAGCCATAGTGCCCAGACTTATTTTTTTCATCTTCTAAAAGTCTTTTTTATTTTTAATTTTTGTGGGTGCATAGTAGGTGTATATGTTTATAGGGTACATCAGATATTTTGGTATAGGCATACAATGCGTAATAATCACAGCATAGAAAATTGAGTATCCAACCATCCCCTCAAGCATTTATCCTTTGTGTTATAAACAATCCAGTTATACTCTTTTAGTTATTTTAAAATGTACAATTAAATTGTTATTAACTATAGTCCTCGTGTTGTGCTATCCAATACTGGTCTTATTCATTCTTTCTTACTACTTTTTTTTTTTTTTTTTTTTTGGAGATGGAGTCTTTGTCTGTCACCCAGGCTGGAGTGCAGCGGCATGATCTCAGCTCACCGCAATCTCTGCCTCCCGGGTTCAAGTGATTCTCCTACCTCAGCCTCCCAAGTAGCTGGGACTACAAGCATGTGCCACCACGCCCAGCTAATTTTTGTGTTTTTAGTATAGACAGGGTTTCACCATATTGGCCAAGTTGGTCTTGAACTCCTGACCTCAAGTGATCTGTCCACCTCAGCCTCCCAAAGTGCTGGGATTACAGGTGTGAGCCACCGCACCAGGCCCCTATTTTTTTGGTTTCCATTAACCATCCCCACCTCCCCACCATCACTGCCCCCTTACTACCCTTCCAACCTCTGGTAACCATCCTTCTATTCTCTATCTCCATGACTTCAATTGTTTTGATTTTTAGATCCCACAAATAAGTGAGAACATGTGATACTTGTCTTTCTGTGTCAAGGCCTCAATTTATAATCACTCATGTAATGTTAAAAATCCAACAGTACTTCTTGCTTTGGCTATACTTTGATGCAGAGGATGAAACGATGTCACAAGAACCCAGTTTTTTCCCTGGGTTTAAGAGCAGTGCTTCCTCTAGGTTGGTTCCATTCTCAGGCAGGCTTTCCTTCCGTCATGCCAAGGAGGTTGCATTCTTTAGCCTCACAACCCTAGATCCAACCACAAGAGAGACTCCCTTTTTTAGAGAGTTTTTATAAAAGTCCTGAGATTCACTAACAATCATTAAGATGATGTGCACATCATCCCCTCCTTCCCTGTCTTGCTAGAATGTGGATACGATGGCTGATGTTTAAGCAGCAATTTTGAGGTAAAAGCCACTTGTAGAACACAGCAGTGCAGCAATATAGACAGAGTCTAGCAATATAGACAGCTGCTCTATTAGTCCTGGAGGGCTCAACTTTATACTTCTTTTTACGTGAAACAGAAAAAAATTTCCTTCTTGTTTAAGCCACTTTTATTTTATTTTTTTCTGTCACTCACAACCTAATCTAATCCTGATGAATGCCAACTGCATGTATCAAGATAGACGATGGCATCTTAGGAGCCATGTACGGTGTTATAATGTAAGAGCAAACTTTAATAAGTAGAAGATGAAAGAAAGTTTAATGGTGACCAAACCATCTTTTACACCACCTTAATCAATTTTATTCTTTAAGCAATATGTGTGTACGTACAAGGGGTGGAGAGGGTTGAAATATTTTGAGCTAGAAGTTAATGATTAGATTGTTTATATGTTAGAAAGATTCTTCATGTGCTTCAATGGATATTTTGGAAGTGGGGAAGACCAGGGGAACTGAGTTTGCAACAACTCTAGCAAGAGACAATAAAGGTCAGACTCAGGGCAACAGTACTGGAGAAGGCAAAAAGGAGACAGACTTGAAAGATATATAGGAGGCAGAATTGGCCAAAATGTGGCCAGTCTGAACGACTTCTGAAGTGACAGAGGCAGATAGATCCTATTATAAGAATACCACAGCTGATACTAGAAGTAGCATTGCAGAGAGATGATATTTTTTTAAATGCAGATATCTATGCTGTATAATTTTTTATTTACTATTTTCATATATAGTTCTCACAAAAGTTCTGAGATTCACATGCATGTTGTCTGAATGAATGGGCACAGTTTATTGGAGTGTACATATATTTAAATCACTATTACATGTCAGTTATCATTTGGATCAGTTCTTCCTCTTGTAGCAAGCAAGATAGCTTCAATCTGCTGCCTCAGGCATGCAACTGAACTGTATCTTTCTACAACTCAACTTCGTTTTTACCTACAGCCCCCATTCCACTTGATGACATAAGTGGTTAGAGTTATTTAAGACATTTAGCTATTTAAGACCTTTTTTCCAGTCATTATAGATTTAAACTCTGTCAATTCAAGGTATTTTTTCCCTCTTTCCATATTTGTTCAGGTCATTTAAACACCTGGATGTTAGCCGGGCGCGGTGGCTCAAGCCTGTAATCCCAGCACTTTGGGAGGCTGTGACGGGCGGATCACAAGGTCAGGAGATCGAGACCATCCTGGCTAACACGGTGAAACCCCGTCTCTACTAAAAATACAAAAAAACTAGCCGGGCGAGGTGGCGGGCGTCTGTAGTCCCAGCTACTCGGGAGGCTGAGGCAGGAGAATGGCGTAAACCCGGGAGGCGGAGCTTGTAGTGAGCTGAGATCCGGCCACTGCACTCCAGCCCGGGCGACAGAGCAAGACTCCGTCTCAAAAAAAAAAAAAACACCTGGATGTTTATAGGAGCTCATTGTGTAGCTGCACCAGACCATTCTGGTTCTGGTTCAACCACTTTTTTTTTTTTTTTTTTTTGAGACAGAGTTTTGCTCTTGTTGCCCTGGTTGGAGTGCAGTGGCACAATCTCGGCTCACTGCAGCCTTCGACTCGCAGGTTCAAGCAATTCTCCTGCCTCAGCTTCCCGAGTAGCTGGGATTACAGGCACCCACTACCACCCCCTGCTAATTTTTTGTATTTTTAGTAGAGACAGGGTTTCGTCACGTTGGCCAGTCTGTTCTCAAACTCCTGGTCTCAGGTGATCCACCCGCCTCCGTCTCCCAAAGTGCTGGGATTACAGGCATGAGCCACTGCACCCTGCCCTTTTTTTTTTTTTTTTTCGAGACGGGATCTCACTCTGTCACCCAGACTGGAATGCAGTGGCAGGATCTCAGCTCACAGCAACCTCTCCCTCCTGGGTTCAAGTGATTCTCCCACCTCAGCCCCCTGAGTAGCTGGGACCTCAGGAGCCCACACCACACCTGGCTAATTTTTTGTACTTTTAGTAGAGACAGGGTTTCTCCACGTTGCCCAGGCTGGTCTCCGACTCCTGGACTCAAGGAATCTGCCTGCCTCGACCTCCCAAAGTTTTGGGATTACAGGCATGAGTCACCGTGCCAGGCCTGGTTCAAAGTTGTGAGTTGTTTTTCAGTTGCCATGGACCCTCACGCCACTGTAACGTGAACATGCCCACATGAACAAAGCATGCAGCCACATGGAGAACCTAAGTGCTCAAACCAAGAAGCGGGGATTGAATTGAGAACTGGAAACCACATGGCAGGATCCAATCGGATCAAGCCTTGGTGTCACCCTGTGGCAGGATCTAGTCAGATCATGCCTCCCAGCACCACCTTATTGCCAGATTCAGTCAGATCCCATCTCCTTACCTTATGCCTGTAAAACCTGACCCAGTCCCCAGCCTGGAGAGACACTGCTTTGGGAGCTATCCCCAGTGCTTTCCTTACTTGTTGCAAGTAAGAAAATCCCCTTGCTAAATCCTCCTTGGTTGTGGTCACTGGGCTATCACTCCCTAAGCATCCAAACTCACCTATTGTGGGGGTAACAACTGGATTGTAGGGAGTGGAATTGACGATTGGTCCAATTGAGAGATGACAAAGGACTTCACTAACGCAATAGCCACAGGGTTTTGTTGTTGTTGTTGTTAAGGGAAGGTCTTGTTATGATGCCCAGGTTGATCTCAAGTTGTCCTCCCTCCTTGGCCTCTCAAAGTGCTGGGATTACAGGCGTGACCCACCATGCCCATCCTGGGTCTTATGTTTTAAGTATAGAAGAGTATATAGAGAAAATACAACCACTCAGATGCCCCTCACTGCAAATACGACAAAATAAAATAATGGCTACACAAGTTAGAAAATTATTATTACATTTTTAAAGTGTAAATTGACTTCTGATTTCCTTTACCCCTTCTAATTCACTTCTGATAGCCTGTCCTACTCAGAAAATAATTGTGAAGACATAAATGGTGACATTTTAAAGTGTTAAGAATGGCATGGCCAGGCAAGGTGGTTCACACCTATAATCCCAGCACTTTGGGAGGCTGAGGTGATACAGGAGAGGGGCAGGGAAGTGCTGGGTAGAGAAAGGTGGGGTCCCTGGCAAGGGCTCCACCCTCGGGTCTGTGCCTACAGACCTAAGTGAGAACAGGTACTCCTGTTTTCACGCCCAGATGTTGAATTTTCCAAGACCGCTGTGGCCCACCATGCCCCCCATCCTGTGCCCATAAAAACCCAAGACCATAGCAGGCACACACATAAGGGGCTGGATGTTGAGAGGAGCAGAGGAGCAGAAGAACACACCGACAGACACCAGCAGACACTGACAGCCATCGACATCAGGACAACGTGGAATTCGGTCAGAGGTGGTCGGAGGAGAGCCCAGCCGCTAGGTGGCCCAGCTCCAGGGGAAGACCACCTTCCCACTCCATCCTTCTTCTGGTTCCCCATCCATCTCACTGAGAGCTACTTCCCCCACTCAATAAAACTTTGCATCCATCCTCCAAGCCCACATGTGATCCGATTTTTCCAGTACACTAGGGCAAGAACCTGGGATACAGAAAAGCCCTTGTGATAAGGCAAAGAGTCTAATTGAGCTGCTTAACACAAGCCACCTTCAGATAGCAAAACTGAAAGAGCACAGTGTAACACATGCCCACTGGGGCTTCAGAAGCTGTAAATACTCAATCTTAGATGCTGGTGTGGGGTCGGAGCCCAAAAACACTCCCCAGTACCTGCCCAGCTACATGCTTCCCCTAGGGATTTGAGCAGCCGGGCACTGAAGAAGTGAGCCCCATTCCTGTCGCATCCCCTGTGAGGGGGTAAGGGAACTCCTCCAGTTTCAGAGGCAGGCGGATCGCTTGAGCCCAGGAGTTCGAGACTAGCCTGGGCAACATGGTGACATCCTGTCTGTATCAAAAATATAAAAAATTAGCCAGGCATGGTGGTGTGTACCTGTGGTCCCAGCTACTCAGGAGGCTGAGGTGGCAGAATCACCTGAGCCTGGGGAGGTTGAGGCTGCAGTGAGCCATGATCTCACTGCTGCACTCTAGCCTGCGCCACAGAGTGAGACCCCATCTCAAAAAAAAAAGAATGGCATGAACATATATTCCAACATGACATCTAATTTTATGAAATTACATATCAGTTCACTCTATTCATAAACTCTGGAAAATTTTCCTTCTCAAGCAGTCCCATTAGATAGATGAGACAAGCTAATCAGTTCAAATCGCAACTTTGGTTCCAGTTTAATCAGCCCGATTGTGAGAATGGAGGGATTAAGGATAGTGAAGATATTAATCACTCCATATGGACCCTCAATAGTCTAGCTCGTGATTCTCAGGTAGAGCCATTAGGAAAATATCCAGTTCTGACATCAAATTTATTATCAAAAGTAACACTTGGTAGGTAGAAATAAAAGTTATAAAACGTTCAGTTAATAAACAGTGTACAAAATTGTAGCTGATATCACCCATTCTTCACTCTCCACAAATCAGAAATTTTTACATATTTATTTATTTTATTTTATTTTTTGGGTGCTGGGACAGAGTCTTTCTCTGTCACCGAGACTGCAGCACAGTGGCAAAATCTCGGCTCACTGCAAACTCTGCCTTCTGGGTTCAAGTGAGTTTTGTGCCTCAGCCTCCCAAGTAGCTGGGACTACAGGTGCACACAACCAGGCCCAGCTAATTTTTGTATTTTTAGCAGAGATGCGGTTTTGTCATGTTGGCCAGGCTAGTCTTAAACTTCTGGTTTCAAATGATCCACCTGCCTCAGCCTCCTAAAGTGCTGGGATTACAGGCCTAAGCCACTGTACCCCAGACTACATTTTTTTTTCTTTAATTCTCATCCAAAATCTTCAATCTTCATGTCTGAAATAAAATATCATTATCTTTTTAATTTAAAGGTCAGTTATCCTGATTTTGTCTTCTAGAAGGAAACTTATGGAAACTTTAAATTTATTTTCAACAAATATTTCTTGTGTGTCTACTATATTCCAGGTGGATACATTTGTGAATAAAACAAACCAAAATAAAAATTAGACTCATGGAGCTCACAGTATCTTGGTGGAGGCAGACAGTGAACAAAATTAATAGGCAAAATACATATTACATTACATGATGATAAGTGCTAAGGAGAAAAATAAAGCAAAGAAGGGCATGAAGGTACAAATTTTTTTTTTTTTTTTTTTTTTTTTTTGAGACGGAGTTTCGCTCTTCTTGGCTCACTGCAACCTCCACCTCCTTGGTTCAAGCGATTCTCCTGCCTCAGCCTCTGAATTAGCTAGGGCTACAGGCGCATGCCACCACACCCAGCTAATTTTGTACTTTTAGTATAGACGGGATTTCACTATGTTGGCCAGGCTGGTCTTGAACTCCTGACCTTAGATAATCCACCCACCTGGGCCTCCCAAAGTTCTGGGATTACAAGCATGAGCCTCCACGCCTGGCCATGAAGGTGCAATTTTACATAGAGTCGGAAGGGAAGGCTTCATGGAGATATTTGAGTGCAGGGTGAATGAGGTAAGGGAGCAAGCCATGTAAAGATGAAGGGGAGGAGTTGCTCCAGAGGGAATAGCAATTGCTGAGGCTCAGAGGTGGCAGCCTTCCTAGGTGCTTAAGGACCATCAAGGAAGCCAGTATGGTTATTGAGGAGACACTAAAGGGAAGGTAGAAGATGAGACTCAAGAGGTAATGAGTGTCAGCAATCACAGAGCACATGGATAATTTCCAAGCATTTTAAGGGAATCTCAGAACCAGAAGATGCATTTGAGATCATCTAGCTCACTGGGTTTTGACATTTGTTTAGTTTGATCCAAAATAAATACATTTTATTTATTGACATGGCACACACATGTGTACATACATACACACACATTCACACAAACACACATAGTAATGAAACAAAAATTTTATGAAACAGGCCAGGCGCAGTGGCTTATACCTGTAATCCCAGCACTTTGAGAGGCTGAGTCAAGAGAATTGCTTGAAGCCAGGAGTTGAGACAAGTCTGCACAACAAAGGGAGATCCTGTCTCTACAAAAAATAATAATAATAAGCCAGGCTCAGCAGCGTGCATCGGTAGTCCCAGCTACTTGGGAGGTTGAGGTGGGAAGAGCACTTGAACCCAGGAGTTCAAAGCTGCAGTGAGCTGTGATCGTGCCACTGCACTCCTGCCTGGGCAACAGAGAAAGGCTCTACCTCAAACAAACAAATAAAATCTACAAAATATATTTATTATGATGCACCTTGATGTTTTGTTTTGAATTCTGGTGGTTACTCACCAAATTGATTCTACAATTCCCCTTTCTTATCTTTGTTATTTTGTTTGATTTGGGGGGCCTTTTTTTTTTTTTTTTTTTTTTTTCTTTTGCAGAGTTCTGCTCTTGTTGCCCAGGCTGGAGTGCAATGGCGCAATCTTGGCTCACCACAACCTCTGACTCTGGGGTTCAAGCGATTCTCCTCCCTCAGCCTCCCAAGTAGCTGGGCTTACAGGCGCACACTGCCATGGCTGGCTATTTTTGTATTTTGGGGGCTTTCTTTAGCCTTCAGAAAGCATAGCAGAAATAAACAACTCTCATTTTGAAAAACACTCAACCCTTTCAGTTGCAGCTCAATATTTTTAGTGTCCAGATGAGGAAACAGAGACCCAGATAGAGTAAGTGATTTGTCAAAATTTTCCCAAAGGTAGTGGCAATGCTTGGACAAGAACCCGGGTCTCCCAGCTCCTGGTCCAGGGCTTTGTACAACAAAAAGAAGCCAGAAGCCAGATCCTGCTCTCCAGCACTTCTCATGTTTCACTTTAGTTTTCTGAGTTTTTATTTGTTTCATTGATTTTGTTTTTGTCTTTTGTTTTTGGGTTTTTTTTTTTTTTTGAGACAGAGTCTCACTCTGTCTCTTAGGCTGGAGCATAGTGGCGCAATATCGGCTCACTGCAACCTCCGCCTCCCGAGTTCAAGCAAGTCTCCTGCCTCAGCCTCTGGAGTAGCTGGGACCATAGGCGCATGCCACCACACCCAGCTAATTCTTTGTATTTTTAGTAGAGACAGGGTTTCAACGTGTTAGCCAGGATGGTCTCGATCTCCTGACTTCATGGTCTGCCCACCTCAACCTCCCAAAGTGCTGGAATTATAGGCATGAGCCACCGCACCCAGCCTTTTTTAGGTTTTTACGGAGATGAGGTCTCACTATGTTGCCCAGGCTGGTCTCAAACTCCTGTGCTCAAGCAATCTTACTGCCTTGACCTACTAGAGTGTTAGGATTATAAGCATGAGCCACCACACCCAGCCATTTTCACTTTCTTCTTAAAGAAAACATATTAAAGCAGAATTTCCTGAGTAATAGCTTAACTAGATTTCTTAAATGTGCCCTACTTGCCTTATTTTTTAAGCTTAAACTTTTACAAACACAAATATAACGTAATATTTTTAATTAAAATATTAAAGTATTTATACCCAGCATGCATAATACAAATATACTTAAAATTAAATTCTTCCATGAATTATTCAGAGGCACATTTTCATAATCATAACATTAATCAAATGAGTCATAAAGCTCATGAGGTTGTGTGCAGACGGCACATATAAAAGTTCAAGGTCATACGCAACTATGGTTAACATAGTTCATTTCAACTCAATGAGTATTTAAAGAACATCTACTGGCCAGGCGTGGTGGTTCACGCCTATAATCCCAACACTTTGGGAGGTCAAGGTGGGAGGATTGCTTGAAGCCAGGCATTTGAGACCAGCCTAGGCAACATAGGAGACCCTATCCCTACAAAAAATTTTTTTAAATTAGCTAGGCATGGTGGTGGGCATCTATGGTTGCAGCTACTCAGGAGGCTGAGACATAAGGACTGCTTGAACCCAAGAAGTTGAGGCTGGAGTGAGCCATGATTGTGCCACTGTGCTCCAGCCTGAGAGACAAAGTGAGATCCTGTCTCAAAAAAATAAAAAATTTAAAAAAAGAACATCTACTATGTGCTAATTGTGCATGCTAGGACAATAACCATGAATTAATAAGTCCTTCTGGCCTTGAGGAACTTACAATCTAGTAGGAGAGATAGTCAGACCAATAGCCATAATTCAATATTAGAAGATACATGAGATATATATGAGAAGATATATAGCTGATATCTGAGATATCAGAGAAGTACAGAGTACTCGTTCCTTAACTGCTGTGGGAACACAGATGAGGGTTAAGTTAATTCTCCTCAGGGGTAGAGATGGTTCGGAAAGACTAAAAACAAGAGAAAATATTTGTTTTGGGCCTCAAAAGATGAGTGGAAATTTGCTGACCAGATGAATAGTAAAGCAGGTATAAGGAGAGGAGGGAATAGTATGAATAAAAAGAAAAAGTATAGCATGAAAAGCATGTCACGTAGAAGAATCATCTGACTAGACTGTGGATGCCCTCTTATGATGGGTTGGACACGACATGATTAGGCATTTAGATTTTATTCTACAGCAAATGAGGAATCATCAAAGGTGTTTAATAAAGTAATTCTGGAAGCAAAGTAGAAACTAAACATGAGGCTGTTTTGGGTTGAATTGAGTCCCCTAAAAAAGATATGTTGAAGTCCTAGGCCCAGCACCTCAGAATGTGACCTTATTTGGGTCCGGGTACAGCGGCTCATGCCTGTAATCCCAGCACTTTTGGAGGCCATGGCGGGCAGATCACTTGAGGTCAGAAGTTTGAGACCAGCCTGGCCAACATGGCAAAACTCCATCTCTACAAAAATACAAAAATTACCTGGGGGTGGTGGTGCATGCCTGTAATCCCAGGTACTGGGGAAGCTGAGACAGAAGAATACTTGGACCTGGGAGGCAGAGGTTGTAGGGAGTTGAGATCATGCCACTGCAGTCCAACGTGGGTGACAGAGTGAGAACCTGTCTTAAAAAAAAAAAAAAAAGAACGTGACCTTATTTGGAAACAGTCTTCACAGATGAAGTCAAGTAGTTAAGATAAGGTTATTAGGGTGGGCCATAATGCAATATAATTGATGTCCTTATAGAAAGGGGACATTTGGATACAGACACAGACATGCTCGGAGGGAAGACTGCAGGAAGAGCCTGGGAAAATGCCGTTTGGAGGTAGAGGACTGAGTGATACATCTACAAGCCAAGTGTTGCCAAGATTGCCAGCAAACCACCAGAAGCCAGGCAAGGGGTGTGGAACAGATCCTCCTTCACAGCCCTCACAAAGAACCAACCCCGATGACACCTGGATTTTGGACTTCTAGCCTCCTAAACTGTGAGACAATAAATGTCTGCTATTTTAAGCTGCTCTGTTAGTGGCTTTGTTATATACTTTGTTATGGCAGCCCTAGGAACTAATACAGAGGCTACTGAACAGTGCAGTCTAAAGTGATGAGAGACTGAACAAAAATACTGACAGTGGGGAGTTGAGAAAAAGTCACAAATACGAAAAATATCGCTGAGGTAAAAGCAGCAATGTTTAGTGATTGGCTGAATACGGCAAAGGAGAAAAAGGAGTCCAAGATGGATGAAGCTTTTATTCTACCTTAATCTACCAATGTGGTATCTAAACTATCTTAGTGTCATCATTAGATTGTTCTTGAGGCCAGGGACCTTGTAAAAATCCCCATGCTTTTTCCACTGGCTAAATTTAAAACTTTCTTTGGACTGGAGTCCTCAGTTTTCATTCTATTGGCTTATAGCTTCCTTCCCCTTCCCTTTCCCTTCCCCCTCTCCCCCCCATTCCCCTCCTCCTCCTCCTCCTCATCCTCCATCGCCCAGGTTGGAGTGCAGTGGTGCGATCTCGGCCGGGTTCAAGCGATTCTCCTATCTCAGCCTCCTGAGTAGCTGGGATTACAGGCACACGCTACGACACCTGGCTAATTTCTGTGCTTTTAGTAGAGACAGTGTTTCACCACGATGGCCAGGCTGGTCTCAAACTCCTGACCTCAAGTGATCTGCCCACCTCGGCCTCCCAAAGTGCTGGGATTATGGGTGTGAACCACGGCATCCAGCCTTCTCTCCTTCCCTTCTCCTTCTCCTCCTCTTCCTCATCCTCCTCCTCCTTTTCTTCTTCTTCTTCTTGAGATTGAGGTCTCACTATGCTGCCTAGGCTGTTCTCAAACTTCTGGGCTCGTGTGATCTCCCTGCCTCAGCCTCTGAAAGTTATAGGATTACAGGCATGATCCA
Source organism: Piliocolobus tephrosceles (assembly GCF_002776525.5). Taxonomy (NCBI): domain Eukaryota; kingdom Metazoa; phylum Chordata; class Mammalia; order Primates; family Cercopithecidae; genus Piliocolobus; species Piliocolobus tephrosceles. The sequence continues at coordinate 97,620,326 of NC_045446.1, forward strand.
CCACACCTGGCCATTATAGCTATATTCCGCTCCTTCTACCCAGTCCTTTTAAGAGGGTTCAGTTGACCTGACGACTTTCCTTTCCATTTTATTAGTTTTGCCTTGGACGCTATCTATGAAATTATCTTTAGCTCTACATTCAACCACCTTTAATCCATTCCATCTCTCTGCTATACACAATAAAAAACCCCAGCCTCCAGCTTAGATTCAGCACAAGCCCTCACTTGTCTAGGGAGCTAGCATAGATACTAAAAGCCATTAACCAACCTATAAAATACAGGAAAAGAAGACGTGGCAAGAAAGCTACTAAGCTCATTTTCTGACATTCTAGAAAATATATTTTTGATCCAAAGAGAAGACATTGATCCACCCTTTATCTAGGACTGCAAATATTCCATATATCCTATCAAAACAGATAGACCTACCGCATGGCCTGCCACTAGGCCCACTGTATCTCTTTGGTACAAACATCTGTTCCAAACTGAGACAACTAGGTTGTCTTTACAGAGAAATGAAAATAAGTGTCTGTGTGTGCCTGGACATCTAACAAGAAACTGCAGCAGCTATAGTCTTCAACATGGACTAAGCAGCAGAGAAAGTGGGCCTGCAGAAAGTCAAGAATTAGCAGATGTCGGAAGGAAGTGGAGATGAAAGAGACAGAGAGACATTCTGCCTGAATTTCTTGCAGCTTTCTCTTTTATTTATTTTGCTTATTTATTTATTTTGAGATGGAGTCTTGCTCTGTCACTCAGGCTGGAGTACAGTGGCATGATCTCCGCTCACTACAACCTCCGTCACCCGGGTTCAATCAATTCTCCTGTCTCAGCCTCCCGAGTAGCTGGGACTACAGGTGCATGCCACTACACCCGGCTTATTTTTGTATTTTTAGTAGAGGCAAGGTTTCACCATACTGGTCAGGCTGGTCTCGAACTCCTGACCTCAGGTGATCCACCTGCCTCGGCCTCACAAAGTGCTGGGATTAGAGGCATGAGCCACTGTGCCCGGCCGGCGGCAGCTTTCTCTTTCCCGGTTTAAATGCCTTTCTGAAGCCAACATCATTCCTGTCTGTGAATTCTGTAAAAACACTCTGTATCTTTAGAATAAGTGCTCTCATCTTTTAATATCACCCTAACTGAAGTTTTTTTCAAAGAATCCTAACCAACACAGATATGTTGGGTCTGAAATGCACATCCAACATCTAAGAGAAGTAGTTGGAAATGCGGGTCCTGAATACAGAGCAGAGATTGGGGAAAGACATTTGATATGGGTAAGGGGGTAACTGAAGTCACCACTACATGAGGTTGCCAGAAAAAGCCCAAAGTGAAGGAAAACGGGGTGAGAGGGAGAAGAAATGAAGGATGGATGTCTTAAGATCTTCAGTATTGAAGCAATGAATCATGGAAAGAGGAGTCATTAAAGAAGGTTAAAAAGAACAGAAAATTAGGAGATAATGCTTTTGTGGAAGCCAAGGAGTAAGAGTGTTCAGGTTGTGCTTACAGAAAATTCAGTCACGGCCAGGCGTGGTGGCTCATGCCCGTAATCCCAGCACTTTGGGAGGCCAAGGCAGGAGGATCACTTGAGGTCAGGAGTTTGAGATCAGTCTAGCCAACATAGTGAAACCCCATCTCTACTAAAAATACAAAGATTAGCTGGGTGTGGTGGCACACGCCTGTAGTCCCAGCTATTCAGGAAGGTGAGACAGGAGAATCGCTTGAACCCAGGAGGCGGAGACTGCAGTGAGCCGAGATTGCGACAGAGCAAGACTCCGTCTCCAAAAAAAAAAAAAAAAGCCGGGCACACTGGCTCACCTCTGTAATCCCAGCACTTTGGGAGGCTGAGGCAGGAGGATCATGAGGTCAGGAGACGGAGACCATGCTGGCTGACACGGTGAAACCCCGTTTCTACTAAAGATACAAAAAATTAGCCAGGCGTGGTGGCAGGCACCTGTAGTCCCAGCTATTCAGGAGGCTGAGGCAGGACAATGGTGTGAACCTGGGAGGCGGAGGTTGCAGTGAGCTGAGATTGCACCACTGCACTCCAGCCTGGGCGGCAGAGAGAGACTCCGTCTCAAAAAAAGAAGAATGACAACTAAAGCTAGATGACAGTGCAGTGGGGTGGTGGTGAGGATGGTGGGGGGTGGGGGCTTGGATTTAATAATCAGGAAGTCCCTGACAGCCTTATCAAAAGCAGTGGTATATTAGCACAGAGAGTATGTTAGGGGTATATAAGCCTCCTTGAAGACTAACTGGTAGATGAGAAATGATAATAGATCGTCATTTCTGATATTTGAAAAGGAGAATGATGAAGAAGTCAACAATCTGAAGGGGAGGCGTAATGGAGAGGTGTTTTGCTTAGTTTTAGAATTGTAGATAATTAAGCATGTTTATAGGCTGAGGAGCAGAAGCCACTGGAGAAGGGGAGATTCAAGGTATAAAAGGTATGAAATAAAAGTCAACTGTTGGGGAAAAGCCCCAAAAACATAAATGGAAGGGGATTAAACAGAGCAACACCTCTTCCTCCAAAACAGGAAAGGAAATAAGCATGAATACTGATATCAGAATTTGGGATGTGCACAAGAAAAAAGTGGAAATGTTGAAATTTTTATTTTGGTAAACACACACTCTTTTTTTTTGTTTGTTTTTTTTTTTTTTTTTTTTTTTTTTTTTTTTTTTGAGACGGAGTTTCACTCTTGTTGCCCAGGCTGGAGTGCAATGGTGCAATCTCAGCTCACTGCAGCCTCCACTTCCCAGGTTCAAGCGATTATCCTGCCTCAGCCTCCCAAATACCTGGGGTTACAGGCATGTGCCACCATGCCTGGCTAATTTTTGTAGCTTTGTTTTTTTCTTTGTTTGTTTGGTTTTTTTTGAGACGGGTAGTCATGCTTTGTCGCCCAGGCTGGAGTGCAGTGGCACAATCGCGGCTCATTGCAACCTCTGCACCCCAGGTTCAAGCGATTCTTCTGTCTCAGCCTCCCAAGTAGCTGGGATTACAGGGGCCTGCCACCACGCCCGGCTAATTTTTGTATTTTCAGTAGAGACGAGGTTTCACCATCTTGGCCAGCTGGTCTTGAACTCCTGACCTCGTGATCCACATGCCTCGGCTTCCCAAAGTGCTGGGATTACAGGCGTGAACCACTGCGCCCGGCCATTTTTGTAGTTTTAATAAAGACGAGGTTTCGCCATGTTGGCCAGGTTGGTCTTGAACTCCTGACCTCAGGCGATCCGCCCACCTTGGTCTCCCAAAGTGCTGGGATTACAGGCGTGAGCCACCGCGCTCGGCCTAAACACACACTTTTAAACTGTTTAACTTTTTAAAGATAAACCTTGACATCACTATTACTCAATTTGAGGAAAGGCACAAGAAAGTAGTAAGATCTCACCAGAATTTTAAGTTCTGCTTTGTTTGCTTACATCATTGATCAGACATGAGCTAAGAAACCACCTGTTCGCCTTCTGACTTAAACAATGGAGACTAAGGAGAGCTGAAACTTTCATGAGCATCTCAACATTTCCCCCGCTTTTTTTGTTTCTTGCCACTGTCCCCAGGGTTGGAGGGCCCCAGAGGGTATGCGGATGATATTTCGAGTTTCTCACTCTTCTCATAGCAGTGAAGAACAGACAGTGGGAGCAGGCAGCAACAGCCAGAGCCCTTGCTAGAAGCACCCAGAACTGGCTGTGCAAATTTATTTTAATCCTGCCCAAAACTCCTTCACCTTAAAACGCCCTGGAGATGGCTCTCATCAAGACAAGAAAGGAGGGTGCGGTGGCTCACACCTGTAATCCCAGCACTGGGAGGCCGAGTCCGGAGGATTGCTTGAGGTCAGGAGCTTGAGACCAGCCTGGGCAGCACAGCAAGTCCCCATCTCTACAAAAGTTTAAAAAATTAGCGGGTTGTGGTGGCCCCCGCCTGTAGTCCCAGCTACTCAGGAGGCTGAGGTGGATGGATTGCTTAAGCCCAGGAGTTCGAGACCAGCCTAAGCAAAATAGCGAGACCACGCCTACAAAAAAAATTTTTTTTTAACCCAAGAAAAAATTAGCCAGGTGTGGTGGCGCACACCCGTGGTCCCAGCTGCTTGGGAGGCTGAGGTGGGCAGATCTCTTGATGCTGCAATGAGCCGAGATCTCACCGCTGCACTCCAGCCTGGGGTACAAAAAAAAAAAAAAAGAGGAAGCAAAGCAATGACCCAAGTTATGGCCTCAGGGACTTCCAAAATCAGAGCCCTAATGTGACGAACCCGCCCTGACGCCTGTAAGAAAACGACTCTCACTTTTCATTGGCTGACCCTCCCAGAGTTGAGACCTTGCTTCATTTTCCTTGGTTGTTGCTGCTGTCACGTCTTCTCGCCGCGCCCACTTTCCTCCCGGTGCCCAGTGAGCATTGAGGGAGAATGATTTGCAGCCGGTCAGGGGCGGGAGTTCGCGGCAGCAAACCTGCTTCCCCCTCCCACGCGCCACCGCCCCCGCCCCGCCCCCGTCCTGAGGCCCCGCCCCTAGCCGGGCCTGGCCCCGCCTCTCTCTCCCGAGAAGGCGGGCACCAGGCGGCGGCCACAGCCGCAGGAATATGCTGGAAGGCGGCGGGCAGGCGCCCGCGAGGTGCTGAAGGGACAGTTCCCGCCGCCGAACTTACCCCGCGGGTGGGGCGGCCCGGGAGCCAGCGGGGCACGTGAGCGATGGAGACCATCTGGATCTACCAGTTCCGCCTCATCGTGATCGGGGACTCCACCGTGGGCAAGTCCTGCCTCCTGCACCGCTTCACCCAGGGCCGCTTCCCCGGGCTGCGCTCCCCCGCCTGCGACCCCACCGTCGGCGTGGACTTCTTCTCCCGCCTGCTGGAGATCGAGCCGGGCAAGAGGATCAAGCTGCAGCTCTGGGACACCGCGGGACAGGAGCGGTTCAGGTAAGGACCCCGGGGACCTCGGGCACCGCGCCGCCCCCTCGGCCCGCCCGGACGCCTCTTCCCCAGGCGCCCGCCCCGCCGGCCCTGGTCGAGGGAGGCTCTGGCCCTTCCCTCTCGAAAGTGCAAACACTCCATTCTCGCTTCCCCTTTGCCCCTCCTCTTCCAGGGACGACTTCCTCCTCCGCAATTTCTCACTTCTTTCTTTGGCGCCCATTTCCTGCGCCCCCTTTCCATCTTTCCTTTCCCGCCTGAACTGGGGTCGTCCTCGCCGCCCCCTCTTCCCCAAATCTTTCTGCCTCCGTGGGTATTTTGATCCCCTTCGACTCCCTGGCTGCCTTCTTCCCAAACTCGGCTTCCCTGGCTGCACACAGCCTGACGCGACCACCCTCCTCCAAGCAGGCGCCCCTTTTCCTGCCCTAACCCAGCGGCTCCCACGCTGTGTGACCGGGGAGAACCGAGAGGGAGGGTTCCCAGATTCGTGATGGATCCTTTTGCAAGGAGCGCTCCAACCCAAGTTCCTGCATGAGCTCACTGGGCATGGTTCACAGAGAGGTGTATGCGGTAATGGTTTGGGCACCTCATAGCACTGAATGTGGTCATCAGAAATACTGGGTCATGACCCGTGGGAATGGGTCTTGTAGGTTAACTAGATGCAACGTCAGGGACACTAGCACGGCAGAGGGTGTGTGTGTGTGAAGGGTTGAGTTGTCTTTAGAAGTTTGTAATGTTCGGTGGGAAAAAGACATATATTGAGATTTGCCAGGAACTTTTATTTTGCTTATGATCAGTACTTAACGTTCCAGGGTAATAATATTTCTAAAGACAGAAGGAGGGATCGAAATGAATAGTCTCCTCCTAAATATTCACTGGGGACATGAAGGGCTTCACAAAGACGACTCGTGTAAATAAAAAGTAAATAAAATTATATGCATTTCCTGAATATTTGAGATGGAAGCAGGTTTAAAGCAAATTTTAAATGTCTAGGATTCAAAGGCACTTCGTTTTAGAGGAAGATGGTGAAATTATGTTGCACTGTTTTGTTTCTTAAAGACTGCATTATCCATTGAAACTCATTTAAGGAAGCATTTTGCATTAGTCAGCAAGTACTCTGTGAAATGCAGTGTTCCATGAGGGGACTTCCCAAACATGGCTTCCCCTCGCCCCCAGCCAGCATCACTGCGAATGAGATCAGCCTACATCTGTGAGAATGGTCCAACATTCAAAGTTTTGGCTTCCGTTCCCAGCAATGATGCTGATTCATAGAGATAATGAGTGAACTGCTTAGCTTGCTTATACCTTAGTTTTGCTGTGTGTGAAGTAGAAAGATGGTAAGGTCAGCCCTTCAGAGAGGTGTTAAAAGATTTTTGATTGGATTTGTACAACATTTAGAATTTCATGAAAAATGTTTTTCCTTTTCAAGAAGCCTCCTTTTACTAAAATACTTTTTCAAACGTTTGATTCCTCATCTGTAAAATGAAAGTCATTATGATCTCTAACATTCCTTCCAGTTTTACCATTCTAAAGTTGATTGCCAATTCCTTCACATGTGATCTCAATCAGAGATAAACTTTGCGATACATCAGGCCCAGAAAAAAAGCATTTACTGTTAGCTCTTGACCCACCCTCTGAAGTGAATACAATATAAACCTTTATGTCTTAAACTTCTAACAGCTACTTTGAGTTGCAACTACAAGAAACACGGGTAGTAAAATCTTGGTGTTTAATTATTTCCTTAAAAGTAGCGCGGTGGCTCAAGCCTGTAATCCCAGCACTTTGGGAGGCTGAGACGGGCGGATCATGAGGTCAGGATATCGAGACCATCCTGGCTAACACGGTGAAACCCCGTCTCTACTAAAAAATACAAAAAACTAGCCGGGCGAGGTGGCGGGTGCCTGTAGTCCCAGCTACTCGGGAGGCTGAGGCAGGAGAATGGCGTGAACCCGGGAGGCAGAGCTTGCAGTGAGCTGAGGTCCGGCCACTGTACTCCAGCCAGGGCGACAGAGTGAGACTCCATCTCAAAAAAAAAAAGAAAAAAAAAAAGCTCAATTTGACTGGGTAGGGTGGCTCACGCCTGTAATTCCAACACTTTGGGAGACCATGGCTGGTGGATCACGAGGTCAAAAGTTCGAGACCAGCCTGGCCAAGAAGGTGAAACCCCGTCTCTACCAAAAATACAAAAATTAGCTGGGCACGGTGGTGCACGCCTGTAATCCCAGCTACTCAGGAGGCGGAGGCAGGAGAATCGCTTGAACCTGGGAGGCGGAGTTTGCAGTGAGCCGAGATCATGCCACTGCACTCCAACCTGGGTGACAGAGCCAGACTTGGTCTCAAAAAAAAAAAAAAAAAAGTAGGTCAACTTATTGACAAGAAATTAAAGGATAATTAATTTGTTAGACTTTAAAGACCTGTATGCTAAATAGATGTTATAGATGATTGTTTTTTAACTTTTTTTTCTTTTTTTTTTTGCGACGGAGTTTCGCTCTTGTTGCCCAGGCTGGAGTGCAATGGCGTGATCTTGGCTCACTGCAAACTCCGCCTCCCAGGTTGCAGCAATTCTCCTGCCTTAGCCTCCCGAGTAGCTGGGATTACAGGTGTGCACCACCACACCCGGCTTATTTTGTATTTTTAATAGAGACAGGAGTTTCCCCATGTTGGTCAGGCTGGTCTTGAACTCCCGACCTCAGGTGATCCACCCGCCTCAGCCTCCCAAAGTGCTGAGATTATAGGCGTGCGAGCCACCTTGCCTGGCCTAAATGATTGTTTTTTAATGCCTTGAAGAAGAATGTAAATAATAATTCATTTTATATGCATTATTAAAACCCAACAGTAACTCTCGCCATTATAATGCAACGACATTTAGGGAATGTTTACTGACAGTGAGTCATACTTTATTTTGTTTGGCTCTTTACCAAAGTTCTATTTGTAAATACATACATATTTCAGTAGCTACCTCCAAATACTTGCTTTCCTCTCATTTACCAGAATGTTTTACCATAAGATTGCATTTAAAACAATTACTATTAAATCATTCTGTATCTTTCCTCAAGAAATTACAGATTCTAATTTTGAATAATAGATACCGTTGCATATTTTATTTTATAGAAAGGTACTGTATATCATGAAGATGTATTCCTGTCATTAGTCATAATCGTATCATGAAGAATTTGTGGGAAATGTCATATTTGAAGGTTTATTGGTGATTGGATATAAACCTACAAAAAGGAACCTACTTAGACAGCTCATGAGGTAGCTTGAGAGCATAGTAAATGTATTACAGAACAATAGGATAGTGAGTTTATGATTATGATCATGATTAGCCTTCGTTTTCTTTCTGTTTCTCTCTTTTTTTTTTTTTTTAAACAGGGTCTGTCAGGCTGTAATGCAGTGGCACAATGTTGGCTCACTGCAACCTACACCTCCCAGGCTCAAGCAATTCTCCTGCCTCAGCCTCCCAAGTGGCTGAGACTACAGGCACACGCCACCACGCCCAGCTAATTGTTGTATGTTTTTCTGTGGAGACAAGATTTGGCCATGTTGCGCAGGTTGGTCTGAAACTCCTGGGCTGAAGCAATCCACCTACCTTGGCCTCCCAAAATGCTGGGATTTCAAGCCTGAACCACCACGCCTGGCCAGCCTTAGTTTTCAATGTTCAGAGTAACGTGCTAATAGAGGATAACTACTTACCTGAAATAAAAAAAGACAAAATCAAAGTGAAAAAGGTTTAGAAAAATAATGTATATGTGAGCATATCTGTAGATTTGTATATTAAGGAAATTTAGAATTACACTGCCTTCATTAAAGATGAAAGTTTATTTTTCTCTTGTGTATAGAGTGGTCCCAGTTGGTGGAGTGGTTCTGCACCAGGCCATCATTAGGTTCCTTCTCCCTTAATTTTCTGCCATGCCTAGGATGTTACCATCATCTACGGGAGCAAAGCTGGGTTGTAAGCACACTGTGTGTCAGGGGAAGAAGAAAGAGCAGCTCTAAACCAAGCAAAGTTTCTTTTAAGCAAGTGAGGCCAACATGGTATAGATTCTTTCGGCTCTCAATTCACTGGGGAGAACTTAGTTACAAGGAGACACTTAGACTGGGCCACTATGTGCCTAGGATGTAGGGACGATGCCTTTGCCATTGTGGGTGTTGTGGGAAGCTAGTAATCATGTTTTTATAATTTTTGGTTTTGTTTTGTTTTTTGAGACAATCTTGCTCTGTCATCCAGGCTGGGTGTAGTGGCCAGATCTCAGCTCACTGCAACCTATGCCTCCCAGGTTCAAGCAATTATTATGCCTCAGTCTCCCATGTAGCTAAGACTACAGGTGTATGCCACCATGCCCAGCTAATTTTTGTAATTTTAGTAGAGACGGGGTTTCACCATGTTGGCCGGGCTGGTCTCGAGCTGCTGGGCTCATGTAATCTTCCTACCTCAGCCTCCCAAAGTGCTGGGATTAGGTTAGCAGCAGAGGAAACGAGAATATTATTTAATACAGTGTTAATAAGGATAAATATATTGGAAGAGCTAGGTGTACAGAGAGCATTAAAGGTAAGAATAGAAATTTTGAACTTTTCCCATAAAAAGCATTTAAAGTTATATGAATATAATATGAGATAAATACATAGCAATGTTAGCTATAGGAATAGGAAACCTCTAGGCTTTGAACCAGGTTTGGCCTTTTATCTGACGTTGCCTGGCCTTTGGGGTGTTAATGTCCTCCTCGTGCAGTGTTCTCAAGGAGTGCTCTGCAGAACATTCATTCCTGTGATTATATATATACATTTTTTTTTTCTTTTGAGACGGAGTCTCACTTTGTCGCCTGAGGCTGGAGTGCAGTGGAACAATCTCGGCTCACTGCAACCCCCGCCTCCCAGGTTCAAGCGATTCTCTTCCCTCAGCCTCCCTAGTAGCTAGGACCACAGGCATGCGCCACGGCACCCGGCCAATTTTTGTATTTTTAGTAGAGATGGGGGTTTCGTCAAGCTGGTCTCAAACTCCTGGTCTCAAGTGATCTGCGTGCCTCGGCCTCCCAAAGTGCTGGGATAACAGGCATGAGCTACTGTGCCTAACCTGTGATTCTTTTTTATTTTGTTTTGTTTTGGTTTTTTTTTTGAGACGGAGTCTTGCTCTTGTCTCCCCGGCTGGAGTGCAGTGGTGCAATCTCGGCTTACTGCAACCTCTGCCTCCCAGGTTCAAGTGATTCTCCTGCCTCAGCCTCCTGAGTAGCTGGGATTACAGGTGCCCACCATGATGCTCAACTAATTTTTGTATTTTTAGTAGAGACGAGGGTTCACCATGTTGGCCAGGCTGGTCTCGAACTCCTGACCTCAAGTGATCCACCAACCTCAATCTCCCAAAGTGCTGGGATTACAAGCGTAAGCCACCGCACCCAGCCTGTGATTCTTTTTAAAAGATGCATTCAGTGATCAAGTAAGTTTGGAAATCCCTGTATTCCATATGGCACTCTCTTAAAATTCATATGAAAGGCTCAAAGAAGTATTGCAGCAAAGAAACCTGTTTAACTTTGATTAACCTAGTATTTCCCAACTTATTTTAGAGGCTATTTTTAAAATATGAAAATCTAGGCTGGGTGCGGTGACTCAACGTCTGTAATCCCAACACTTTGGGAAGCTGAGGCAGGAGGATCATTTGAGGCCAGGAGTTCAAGTCCAGCATAGAGAACATATCAAGACTCTGTCTCTAACCAAAAAAAAATTTTTTTAATTAACTGGGCATGGTGGCATGGACCTGCAGCCCCAGCTGCTCAGGAGCCCAAAGCAGGAAGGTTGTTTGAGCCCAGGAGGTCGAAGCTTCAGTGAGCTATGATCATGCCACTGCACTCCAGCCTGGGTGACAGAGCTAGACCCTGTCTCTAAAAAGAAGAAAAAGAAAATCTATGATAATCGGTGCTCTAAGGAGTATAATTTGGGACTAGCTCCCTTGATAAGTTGCCTTAGCATATTCTTTGAGCAGAACCACTAAATACTTGAGGTTTGTAGCAATGGAAGACCTGCAGAGAAACTTAACCAATTAATTAACTTAGTTAAGGGCTGTAAGCAGTCAGTGCTATAAGAGACAGCCTCAGGCCGGTCATGGGGGCTCACACCTGTAATCCCTGCACTTTGGGAGGCTGAGGTGGGTGGATCACCTGAGGTCAGGAGTTCGAGACAAGCCTGGCCAATTTTTAGTGGAGACACGTGAAACCCTGTCTCTACTAAAAATACAAAAATTAGCCGGGTATGGTGGCAGGCGCCTGTAATCCCAGCTACTTAGGAGGCTGAGGCAGGAGAATCGCTTGAACCTGGGAGGCGGAGGTTGCAGTGAGCCGAGAATATGCCATTGCACTCCAGTCTGGGGAACAAGAGCGAGACTTCGTCTCAAAAAAAAAAAAACAGCCTCCCTCCTCTCCCTTCCCCTTCCCCCACAAAATTGGGAGTGACCCCTAACTATTACCACCAAATCTGCCCGGCCTCTGCCTGCCTCTCCATGTTTTTTCCCTAGCTCCTCTTATGCTACGTATCTTTCTCCTTGCCAGGTGTCTTACTGTTACAGGAAAGGGATCCCAATCCAGACCCCAAGAGAGGATTCTTGAATCTCGCACAAGAAGGAATTCAGGGCGAGTCTGCAGTGCAAAATAAAAACAAGTTTATTAAGAAAGTAAAGTGGTAAAAGAACAGCTACTACATAGACAGAGTAGGACGTGCCTGAAAGTAGGAGGAGGAACGCATCCACCCTAGGTACAATGCTTGTATATATATGAGGAGATGTGCTCTGCTACAAGGGTTTGTGATAAAGGATTCATTTTCTTAATTAGTATATTTTGCAAGGATCGATATTATTATCTTTAAAGCAAAATTAGGAATGCCTTTGTGCTCCAGACATTGGAATATCTGGACACTCCTAAGTCTGGGTCTGTTTAGCAAACATTATTAATTTATTCCCTTAGCCACAAACATCTAGAGGCTAGGAATGCCTAACTTTCTGGGAATGCAGCCCAGCAAGTCCTGGCCTCCTCTTTTTTCTTTTTCTTTTTCTTTCTTTTTTTTTTTTTTTGAGACAGTTTCGCTCTGTTACCCCGGCTGGAGTGCAGTGGTGTCATCCTGGCTTACTGCAACCTCTGCCCCCTGTATTCAAGCAATTCTCCTGCCTCAGTCTCCCAAGTAGCTGGGATTACAGGTGTGTGCCACCATACTCAGCTAGTTTTTGTATTTTTAGTAGAGATAGGGTTTCACCATGTTGGCCAGGCTGGTCTCGAATTCCTGACCTCAAGTGACCCGCCCACCTCGGCCTCCCAAAGTGCTGGGATTACAGGCATGAGCCACTGCACCTGGCCATGGCATCGTTTTCCCAGCCCTCGCTCAAAATGAGTCACTCTGGTTCAAACGCCTCTGACATTAGCCCTCCTCCAGCTGATTTTTATTTTTCTTTACCCCTTTCCTCGTCTCTCCATACTCATAGTTTACTCTCATCCTCTTTTCCTCCCCCTCATTTTTATTTTAATGTGTCTCTTACTCTTCCATTTCCTTTTAGCTTATCTTCCCTTATCCCAGTGGCTTATCTTCTTTTCTCCCACTGGCTCCCGCATGTATCTGTTTTCTCTTCTGCCTCTTCAAAACATCCATATAAAGTTAATGTTTCAAAGTGATTTAATTTATGTACTCTGTTCTTAATCTTAAAAGCAAGCAATACTAACATTTTAAATTTCTTCTTAAGATACTTTTTTAAATCTCTAAACTAAATTAGTTGTTTTTGGTTTTGTTTCTTTTTAAAAAGGCTCTCATTTGATTCTCAGCTCCCTCGCTGTGGTTCATGGCCTTCAACAGAAAACGATTTTTTGTTCCTTCAGTAGAAAACGATTGGTACCAGTCTGGCCAACATGGTGAAACCCCATCTCTACTAAAAATACAAAAAAAATTAGCTGGGCATGGTGGTGCATGCCTATAATCCCCACTACTTGGGAGGCTGAGGCAGGAAAATCCCTTGAACCCAGAAGGTGGAGGTTGCAAGGTTGCAGTGAGCTGAGATTGCGCCACTGCTCTCCAGCCTGGGTGACAGAGCGAGACTCCATCTCAAAAAAAAAAAAAAAAATGAAGAAAACGATTGGTGGGTTCATAATTGCATAGGTAACAGAGCAGAGATTACCATAATCACTGTAGTCTACTGTAGTTCCAAGTTATTAATAGACAGGTAAGCTATAGTTGTGTTATCAGGTAGTATAATGTCTTCGTTAAAATTGTGTAGTAAGTAGTAGAAATCTAGCCAAATTCGTTTATTTATTTATTTTTTTAGAGACAGAATTTTGCTGTGTGGCACGATCACAGCTCACTGCAGCCCAAACTCTTCGGCTCCAGTGATCCTCTTACCTTAGCCTCCTGAGTAGCTAGGACTACAAGCACATGCTACAGCACCCAGCTAATTAAAAAAAAAAGAAAATTTTGTAGAGACAGGGTCTCGCTATATTGCCCAGGCTGGTTTTGAAGTTCTTGCTTCAAGTGATCTTCCCTCCTTGGTCTCCCAAAGTGTTGGGATTACAGCCATGAACCACTGTACCAGGCCCAAATTAGTTTAAGTAATAGGGAATAAATTATATACATTATAAACGACACAGATTTCATGAAAGCAAAAGTTCACTGAACATCCAGGTGTTTGGAAGTACGGAATTATTATTATTATTTTTTTGAGACGGTGTCTTGCTCTGTCACCCAGGCTGGAGTGCAGTGGCGCAATCTCGGCTCACTGCAAGCCCTGCCTCCTCAGTTCAAGTGATTCTCTTGCCTCAGCCTCTCGAGTAGCTGGGATTACAAGCACCTGCCACCAACGCCCGGCTAGGAAGTATGGAAAATTTTAAAACAAGAGTCTGTGGACGTCCCCTCTAGTCTATTTCTGTTCTCCAACTCTGTTGGCTCCCAGCTCTCAGTCTCTGAGCCTCTTATTCAAACTCTTGAAAGAAAAAATATCTCATTGACTTCTTAACTAGCTAGTGAATCAGCTCCTCTGCAGTCAGGTTATTGAGTTACACATACATATAATACAAATGTATTATAACATAAATATGCTAAGTAGGTATTATGGGTTAGATAATGTAAATGTATCTGTAAAGGTCCACTTTTTTGGAAAGAGAAATTCACAGACAAGGGAAATGAGCAGTCACCTCCAAAGTGTCTATTTTATGGTGTTTGAGAGTAAAATGGTATATAAGAATGAGATGGCTGGGCGTGGTGGCTCACACCTGTCATCCCAGCACTTTGGGAGGCCTAGCCGGGCAGATCACCTGAGGTCAGGAGTTTGAGACCAGCCTGGTCAACATGGTGAAACCCCGTCTCTACTAAAACTACAAAAATTAGCTGGGCATGGTGCACACCTGTAATCCCAGCTACTTGAGAGGCAGAGGCAGGAGAATTGCTTGAACCCAGGAGGGGCAGGTTGCAGTGAGCTGAGATCACACCACTGCACCCCAGTCTGGGCAACAGAGCAAGACTCCATCTCAAAAAAAAAAAAAAAAAGGAATGAGACAGCATCATTTCTAACAAGTGCACCAGAGTGCCAAAAGATAATCTGTGTAGCCAGACATTTTTGGGCACAGTGGCTCATGCCTGTAATCCCAACACTTTGAGAGGCTAAAGTGAGTGGATTTCTTAAGCCCAGGAATTCGAGACCAGTCTGGGCAACATAGTGAGACCTTGTCTGTACAAAAATATAAAAAAATTAGGCGGGCATGGTGGTGTGCCCCTGTAATCCCAGCTACTTGGGAGGCTGAGGTAAGAGTATCACTTGAGTCCTGAAGGCCGAGGCTGCAGTGAGCCATGACTGTGCTACTGCACTCCAGCCTGGGCAACAGAGAGAGACCCTGTCTCAAAAAAAAAAAAAGGAGAAAAATATTATTTTCAGTGTCTACTCAGAGCACTCAGAACATTTTGTGTGGTTGTATCATCAGTTTAGTCTAGAAGCTAGCAAGACATTTGAAAACCTGTTATTATTTTTCTTTCTTTTCTTCTCCAATAAATTAATTGGTTTAGCATGTATATAACCACAACCTCAGTGTTGCATTAGTCTGTGTAGGTGATTAATACACCCTGAAGTAAACTAAATATTGTACACCAAATTTCTGAGGGCCCTGGGCCAGTCACAGGCAAAATTGTAAAATAGGTAAAGCTCACTCTTGGGGCATATGGGACCTTCCCACCTTTCTTTATGTTTTTGGATAGTAAAACCTTGACTTATCCTCCCCTTTTACTCTCCCTACATCTCAATCGAAAAGCCATTTCTTAATGTTCTTTTACCCAACCCCCAACATACTGCAGCCTCTGCCTCCCAGGCTCAACTGATTCTTCTGCCTCAGCCTCCCAATTAGCTAGAACCACAGATACACACCACCACACCTGGCTATTTTTTTTTTTTTTTTTTTTGCATTTTTGGTAGAGATGGGGTCTCGCTGTGTTGTCCAGGCTGATCTCAAACACCTGAGCTCAAGCAATCTACCCACCTCGGGCTCCCAAAGTGCTGGGATTACAGGCATGAGCCACCATGGCCAGCCACGTTATTTTCAACTATTAATAATTTTGTGTGTCTTGGTTATTCAGCTACTTCTCTCTCTCTCTTTCTTTTTTTTTTTTTTTTTTTTTTTTTTTTTGGTAGAGTCTCACTCTGCCGCCCAGGCTGGAGTGCAGTGGCACCATCTCAGCTCACTGCAACCTCCACCTCCCGGGTTCAAGTGATTCCCCTCCGTCAGCCTCCAAAGTAGCTCGGATTACAGGTGGACGCCACTATGCCTGGCTAACTTTTTTCTATTTTTAGTAGGGACAGGGTTTCACCATCTTGGCCAGACTGGTCTTGAACTCCCGACCTCAGGCAATCTGCCTGCCTCGACCTCCCAAAGTGCTGGGATTACAGGTGTGAACCACCCATGTCCAGCCACTTCTCTCTCTTAAGCTAAAATAGAACATTAAGGAATGGGGCTGGGCTTGGTGGCTCACGCCTGTAATCCCAGCACTTTGGGAGACCGAAGCGGGCAGATCACAAGGTCAGGAGATCGAGACCATCCTGGCTAACACGGTGAAACCCCGTCTCTACTAAAAATAGAAAAAAAAAAAAATTAGCCGGGCATGGTGGCAGGCACCTGTAGTCCCAGCTGGAGGCTGAGGCAGGAGGATGGCGTGAACCCGGGAGGCAGAGATTGCAGTGAGCCGAGATCGTACCGCTGCACTCCAGCCTGGGCAACACAAAAAAAAAAAAAGGAAAGAAAAAAAGAAAAGAAAATAATGTAATGAGAGACCTGCCTGGAGTATTTATTTCATCTCGAAATAACATTTCCCTGTTGCAGAAGTATTGATATGTGGCTGATGGGTGTTGGAATTTTCTCTCATCATGCCACAGCAGTGATCACCTATTCTGACTCACTGGCTTCATGTTGAGCTTTCAAAACAAGGGCTGGAAAAAGTTAGAGATACAGTTGTGAGTCCATGGATCACCGCAGTGAAGTTGTTGTGGGAAGAAAAATGCTTTACTCAGTCCAAGAGAGAGGAAATTTCCAGGCGTTGTCAGTCAATTTGGCTAGCATGCAATGATTTTTTGATAATTTACCTTCCATAGCAATGTGACTTAAAAGTTTGAAGAGGAATTTCTTGAAATTGTCCAAAAATATTTATTTTAATATATAAAGAGCCAGTTATTTGTATCTTGACTGATTTAGAGGGAATTTGCTTTCTTCTGGACTGCTCTGTCAAGTAGTGGCAAAGAAAGGTAAGCCCCTTAAGTGATATTGAGGTACACACACACACACCAGGGAACATCATCAGATATAATTTAAGCAATATTATTATTATTATTAATTTATTTTTTTAGATGAGTCACACTCTGTCACCTAGGTTCTAGTACAGTGGCACCATCTCGGCTCACTGCAACCTCTGCCTCCCGGTTCAAGCAATCCTACCACCTCAGCCTCCAGAGTAGCTGGGACTGCACGCACGCCACCACACCTGGCTAATTTTTGTATTTTTAATAGAGATGGGTTTTCACTATGTTGGCCTGGCTGGTCTTAAACTCCTGACCTCAAATGATCCGTCTGCCTCGGCCTCCCAAAGTACTGGGATCATAGGCGTGAGCCACCGTGCCCCGCCTATGTTAATTATTTCTAAAGCAAAATTGCTACAAGCTTATACTTCATGATTTTAATAAATCTGCCTCTAAATGTCAGTAACTGTTAATCAATTCTGATAATATATGATTCAGGGAAGTTTGCTTTAAAAATGACCACCTTGGCTGGGCTCAGTGACTCATGCCTGTCATCCCAGCATTTTGGGAGGCTGAGGTGGTTGGATCACGAGGTCTGGAGATCGGGACCATCCTGGCCAACATGGTGAAACCCCGTCTCTACTAAAATACAAAAAATTAGCCGGGCGTGGTGGCAAGTGCCTATAATCCCAGCTACTCAGGAGGCTGAGGAAGGAGAATCGCTCGAACCCGGGCGGCAGAAGTTGCAGTGAGCCAAGATCACGCCACTGCCTTCCAGCCAGGTGACAGAGCAAGACTCCATCTGAGAAAAAAAAAGAAAAGAAAAAAAAAATTCCACCTCACACAATCTACCTGGCCTATTATAAGTTAGGTAGATACTAAGAAGTTCCTAGCTATAAGAGAAGGCTTTATGAAGACAGAGTATACATTCTCAAATTATAGGCATTGCCTATCATTTTTCTTTACAGTGGCATTTTTCAACGTGATATTAATAGATGTAATTTGAGAAAAGGGTTTCTTGATCAAATAGTTTTGAAAGTGCTGGGTCATTGCAGGACTTCTCAGAGGACTTTTAATATACTAATACACATTGTGAACCCCAAGGCAGATATGGTATTTCCCAACCCACAATCCGGTTACACAGTGTTTTGCAGTACTAGTGTTCTGCAAAACACACTTTAGGAACTGATACTTTAAAGAAAAAGTGTAGGCAATTCCTTACATTTTAGGAATATATTTGAGGACCTCTTGCAGTTTATTCTCTCATATGATTCTCTATGTGTTACTGATGCTTCTGTAACAGCATCAGTAACAGCAATGAACTTTACCACTGAAGTGGATGATTTCCTCCACTCTCCTTTTTTAAATACTTGATTACTGTATTTTAGGTAGAGATCTAATAGCTCTTGAGAGTCCCTACTCTTTGTCCCCTCATTCAAAATTAAAAGATTTATCTTCTTGCCTGACTTCTAGCCACTTGTCATATTTTTACACAGATCATATAAACTATTAGCACTTGTTTTAAGCACAAAGCCTTCCGATGAGAATCACTAGTAAATCTGGATGAAAGATAAAGGAGCAAATGGACAAATGATCATAATTTTAGATTTCTTAGATATAAAAGACTGTAGAAAGGCAATGGCATTAAGAAAGCAAAATTTAATGAGGCTAATAGGAGGGGAAATTTAAGACAGATTTGGGCCAGTCGCAGTGGCTCATGCCTATAATCCCAGCACTTTGGGAGGCTGAGGCAGGCAGATCACTTGTGGTCAGGAGTTGGAGACCAGCCTGGCATGGTGAAAGCCTGTCTCTACTGAAAATACAAAAAGTAGCTGGGTGTGATGGCAGACACCTATAATCCCAGCTACTGAGGAAGCTGAGGCAGGAGAGTTGCTTGAACCTGGAAGGGGAAGGTTGCAGTGAGCCGAGATCGCACTGCTGCACTGCAGCCTGGGCAACGGAGAGAGATTCCATCTCAAAAAAAAAAAAGACTGACATTTGATAGAACAGATGGGTAGATGCTAAAAAGATAATCAAAAATGGAATAGAAAGTATAATTATTGTATAGCAGAGAACTTTTGGAAGAGAGGAAAAAGAGTAAGAGGTAAACTGAAAACAAAGTCCAAGTGAAGAAGAAAGGACACATGAGAAAACTGCAGAGGTCAACCACACTGTGGTGAACATTTTGGCCATTTTGATAGATAAGTAACTACAGCCATCGGACTGGGAAGGAGCAGAGAGACAATCTAAAACAACAGTCTCTTGGTTTATTTGTTTTTTGAGAGGGGTTCTTGCTCTGTCACTCAGGCTGAAGTGCAGTGGCATGATCATAGCTCACTGCAGCCTGGAACTCCTGGGCTAATTTTTGTTATTTGTTTGTTTGTTTGTTTGTTTGTTTGTTTAGAGATGGGGTCTTGCTTTGTTGCCTAGGCTGTGACTCTTGGCTTCAAATGATCCTCCTGCCTTGGCCTTTTGGGATTACAAGCATGAGCCACCAACACTCAGCCTCATTTCTTATATAATATAATGAATGTCCATAGAGGCTGTTACTTGCCCAAGGACTTATAGTTTATTAGTGGTTTGCACAATAACCCAGTTCTCTGAACGTTTTCAATGCTCTTTCTGCTATGCCCATCTTCTTGTCATGGTTGAAACAAGTTTTAATGGCATGATGTATGGGGGTGTGTGTGTGTGTGTGTGTGTGTGTGTGTGTGTGTGTGTGTATGTCTCCACAGGGCAAGCTAGAATTTTGTATGATTTCTGTCCTGAGAAGTATTTTGGTTTGCATACAACTCAACTTCCCATCCACCCAAGTTAATTATTATGTTCACCCAAACCATTATTTTATTGCTATATTCTGAAAACAAAAGGAGAAATAGCTTTACACAATAGTAGCAATATAGATAACTGTCAGCAAACACCTGTGGCATCAGTAACAAATAACCCTCCCCTCTGTGCAATACTCAGTGACTACACTGCTACACTTAGTAACAGCAATGAACTTTACCACTGAAGTGGAGAAACTTCTGTGAAATGGTTAGTCTTATTAGATAAGAAGTGCTGGGTGTTGGGCAAAGCTGGGCACATACTGAATGTGATGCCCTAAAGCTTCGTAAGTACTATGAAATAACTTTCCAATCCTTAAATGCTGTCCCATTTTTTTTTTTCTTGGAGAAGATGAAATTAATCAAGACAAGGATTTACTTGTGGAAATCCATGTGTTTATTTACCTTAAATATATGCCAGGCACTAAAGATAAAATAAATAAGTTATAGTCTCACATTCAAGGTCCATATAGTCTCTGTACTGGGTAGAATCCAGGCTACGCTGCTATAATAGACTGCCAAGATATGGCAACTTAAATAAGGTAGAGCTTTATTTCTTTCTTATAATAGTAGTCCAGAGGCTGGGTGCGGTGGCTCATGCCTGTAATCCCAGCCCTTTGGGAGGCTGAGGCGGGTGGCTTACTTGAGGTCAGGAGTTTGAGACCAGCCTGGCCAACATAGTGAAACCCCATCTCTACTAAAAATACAAAAATTAGCTGGACATGGTGGCAGTTGCCTGTAGTCCCAGCTACTCGGGAGGCTGAGGCATGAGAATTGCTTGAACTCAGGAGGCAGAGGTTGCAGTGTGCCGAGATCATGCTACTGCCCTCCATCCTGGGCAACAGAGTGAGACTCCATCTCAAAAAAAAAAAAAAAAGTAGTCGTCCAGAATGAGCAGTCCTGGATAATCAGGGGGCTCTGCCTCAACATCAGTTTCTAGGATTCTCTGGTCATTTTCATTTCTTAGCACGCAGGAAGGAGAAAGAGGAAGTGTGGGCAATTGACTTCTTCATGTAGATGAATGTCAGACTGCGTACAATCCTTCTTATATCCCATTGATCCAAATTTAATGTCATGGCCACCACAATTAGCTGCAAGAAAGGCTGGGGAATATAGTCTCTCAATGGGTTGCTATCAGATACTGGAGACTAGTCAGATGTCTTTCTCACAGATTTATAGCAAAGAAAGAAAATAATCTCAGCTCAAGGCAACCTCCACCTCCCGAATTCTCCTGCCTCAGCCTCCCAAGTAGCTGGGATTACAGGCGCATGCCACCACGCCTGGCTAACTTTTGTATTTTTAGTAGAGACAGGGTTTCACTGTGTTCGCCAGGCTGGTCTCAAGCTCCTGACCTTGTGATCTGCCCGCCTCGGCCTCCCAAAGTGCTAGGATTACAGGCATGAGCCACCACGCCAGGCCAGAAAGAAAATAATCAAACAATTGCAGAAAGAGCTGGTAAGTACTTAATTAAGTTTCAGTGACAGAACAGGAGGAGGAATTGTCATCTGTGCCTAGGGTGATGACCAGTTTCAGGGTATGTATCCCAAAGGAGGTGATGCTTGATTCTGGGACGTGCTGGATTTATCAGTAGTAAGAGGACAGTAGGAAATGATAACAATAGAAAAAGAAGCCAGCCAGGCCAGGCATGGTGGCTCACACCTGTAATCCCAGCACTTTGGGAGGCTGAGGCGGGTAGATCACGAGGTAAGGAGTTCAAGACCAGTCTGGCCAAGATGGTGAAATGCCGTCTCTACTAAAAATACAAAAATTAGCCAGGCGTGGTGGCAGGCACCTGTAATCCCAGCTACTTGGGAGGCTGAGGCAGGAGAATTGCTTGAACCCCAGGGGGCGGAGGTTGCAGTGAGCCGAGATTGTGCCACTACAATCCAGCCTGGGTGACAGAGTAAGACTCCATCTCAAAAAAAAAAAAAAAAAGAAGCCAGCCAGCCATGGTGGCTCATGCCTGTAATCCCAGCACTCTGGGAGACTGAGGTCAGCCAATCGCCTGAGCTCATGAGTTCAAGACCGCCTGGCAACACAGCAAAACCCCATCTCTACAAAAAAAAAAGGGGGAGGTTTCTTGTGAAGAGAGCAGATTGAACATCTGTGTCTATTTTAGCTTTTTTTTTTTTTCCTGAAACCTTACTAATTTGACAATAGTATTTTTTCCAACCATAAATCCTTGAACAAGGAAAACAGGTAGGAGCCAAGAGCAACAAAATTTGGGGAGCAGGAAAGCAAATGGGGAATGGTAAATGAATTCGCAGATTCAAGAAAACTGATTTCTGAGCTAATGGTAAAAAAAAAAAAAATCTAAAACCCAACCCAATGTATACTGTTGAATCCCCCGCTCCAAAGACTTGGGAAACGGTGGCACCAGATACTTCTGGAAGTGGCAGTACTAAAATAAGGATCATTGAGTGTCAGTCTATTTAAGAAGGATGGGATTCTGCCATTTCTTCCCCCATTCCATATATCAAACAATTTTCTCTCCCCCGCCAACCACATTGGCAAAAAAACTGGAAACTTATTCTTTGAAAAGAATCAAAAATAGGGTCTTTGGCTGGAAGCACCAGGCATTTTGAGGTTGGGGTTCCTTATTGAAAGTAAGGGCTTTAAGTGAATGTTGTCATGTTGGATGCTAAAACTGTCTAGCCCCCTTACCCCACTCAGCTCCTCAGAGTGCTGGCAGTCAAGCCTTCACCCTTCAAGCAAAACCCTGGTAAAATTATTTCTGGGGATTCTGACCAAGCCAAGAGGAAAGAATTAAAGATACCAACATTCGAGTTTGCTGAATTAAATGGTCCAGCATGATCATCTTACAGCGAAGCATTTAGTCTTCATGAAAGATGACAAGAAATATTAGGAAATTTGTAATGTGAAACCTAGGGACCAAAACAAACAAACAAACAAACAGGAAACAGCAACTGGAGAAACAGAAACTTAATAAGGGAAAATGAGAATGTTAAAATACAAAAACAAAACCTGTCCTTAATTTTCTCTAAGAGATAATAAGGAAAAAATTGCAACCATAAAGGAACAGGATACTATATATATATATATGTGTGTGTGTGTGTGTGTGTGTGTGTGTATATATATTTTTTTTTGAGATGGAGTCTTGCTCTGTCACGCAGGCTGGAGTGCAGTGGCGCCATCTCGGCTCACTGCAAGCTCCTCCTCCCAGGCTCACGTCATTCCCCTGCTTCAGCCTCCCGAGTAGCTGGGATTACAGGCGCCCACCACCATGCCTGGCTAATTTTTTGTAATTTTTTTTAGTAGAGATGGGGTTTCACCATGTTAGCCAAGATGGTCTTGATCTCCTGACCTTGTGATCCACCCACCTCGGCCCGGCCTCCCAACGTGCTGGGATTACAGGTGTGAGCCACTGCACCCCACCAAGATGATTTTTTTTTAAAACAATAAAGGACTATAATCCAAAAAGTTCAATATGCAAATATTAGGCATTCTGGAAAGATAGAAGAGAAAAAACAGAGGAGAGAAATAATTAGTAAAGCAATTCAAGAAAGTTTTCTAAAATGTAGGGACCTGAGTTTTCAGATTAGAATGGCCCAACACAATAGATGAAAGTAGAAACACTAAGGCAGTCATTAGGAAATTTCAGAGCACTGGAACCACAGACAAGTTCCTACAAACTTCCAGAGAGAAAAAACAGGACACATTAAAAAAAAGATCGATCCGGAATCAGATTGGCTTGAGACTTTCCAAAAACAACAGTGGAAACTGAAAGGCAGTGGAGAAATGACTTCAAATTTTTGAGAAAGAAATAGCATCAACTGGGAAAAAAAAAAAAAAAGAATAAAAATCTGAGCGAATTCTCTGTCTTGCCATATTATCACTAACTGTGAGAGCAGAATAAATCAATATGCAAGATTTCAAAATATTACTTCATGAAGCTTTTTTTAAGGAAGCTACTTGAAGATGTGCTACACACACACATTCACACACACAAGTAAACCAGGGGTGAAGAGGACATGGGGTACAAGGAACAGCTCCACCTCTGAAGAAAGGCAAGGGAACTCCCCAGGAAGATGGTGAAGGGAGATCTTAGGATCATGTGTGTGCTGCAGATACCAAGGACAGCCATGCCAGATTGGAGCAGGGCAGAAGGTTGTAGGAGAGACCTCAGGAAGATGAAATTGATAGAAAAGCTAATGGAAATAAACTTCTTACAATAAGGCAACTGGCAGAGTTTAAGACTGAATTATTGAGAAGTACATGGAAAATTTAGCAAAAAGGAGAAAACAAGAAAAAGACGATGTGGTAGGGACATTTAGTGTTCATTCATATCTAATGCTTCTTTTTTTTTCTGGACACATGGGAGGATTATATTTCCCTTCCCCATTGCACTTAGGCAGAGTCATGTGAGTAGTTCTGGCCAGGGGATTTGAGCAGAAGTTGCATGTGGTGATTTTAAAGCACAGCTTTCACCCTGCACTGCCCCCCACACCCACCGCCCCCAGCCTAAAGGGATTCTCAGTCTGTCGCCCATCCCCCAGGCTGGAGTGCAGTAGTGTGATCTCAGCTCACTGCAGCCTCAACCTTTCCGGGCTCAGGTGATTTTCCCACCTCAGCCTCCCAAGTAGGTGGGACTACAGGTAACTGGGACTACATGTTGGCCAGGATGGTCTTGATCTCTTGACCTTGTGATCCGCCTGCCTCAGCCTCCCAAAGTGCTGGGATTACAGGCATGAGCCACCGCGCCCAGCTAAAGTTTGTGTTTTTATGTTATCTGTACACTTACCATATATCCTCACTTTTCCCATTCCCCCAACTTGTCAATATTGTTACACCATAATTTTAGTAAGGTCATTTCTTAGCCCTTAGGTTACTCTGACCATGTAGATACTTTTCATTGTTGAGCCCTGGAGTACACTATGACTTTCTTTTCCTTTCCTGCACAACTTTTCCTTCCAGTTGGTTATCTTGCATATTAGTCAAGATGGGCCAGGTTATGCTACAGTAACAAACAACCCAATTCTCAATAGGACGAACATTAAAGAATTTGGGACCAGGCCGATGGCTCACGCCTGTAATCCTAGCACTTTGGGAGGCCGAGGCAGGCCGATTGCTTGAGCCCAGGAGTTTGAGACTAGCCTGGGCAACATGGTGAAACTCCATCTCTACAAAGAAATACAAAAATTAGCTGGGTGTGGTGGCATGTGCCTGTAATCCCAGCTACTCAGGAGGCTGAGGCAGGAGAATTGCTTGAACCTGGGAGGTGGAGGTTGCAGTGAGCTGAGATCGCGTCATTGTACTCCAGCCTGGTGACAGAGAGAGACTCCATCTAAAAAAAAAAAAAAAAAAATAGACAAAAGAATGAAAAGAGTGATGTTTAAATGACTTGAAAATAAAAGCTGAATAATTTCAGAAGTAAAATGAAATGAGAAAAGGATTCACATCAGTTACAAATTCCAGGATGTGGAAAGATACATGAAATCATACGAAACAAAGCCATATAGAAAAAGTCATAGGGAAACAAACAGCAGTCATAGAAATGGTGGGAGAATTACAAGCCAAGAAAACATATCCTTTCATTATGTTAGATCACATAATCCACTGTGTTATATGGAATATAAAATAATCTTGAGAAGCTGGTCATTGTCTCATTATTGTTCTGCAAAAGGATACCAGAAAGCACTGGAATAAGTGCCGAAGTCTTTTATACACTTTCTGGTACCGTATCAAATAGAAAATAAGCATCCTTTCATTAACACCTTGAAGACAATTAGTGAAGCTAGAAACATTTCTCATTAATTTCCAAATAAATTATTTCCATTTTCACACATAACTTGTTCTGCCTTCCAGAATCCACTGCAAAGTACAATTTGAATTATTACCCATTTAAATGCATTAGTTCTTTAGAAAACGTGGATGATTTCACCTATATGTGTATAGAGTGTGCAATTTTCAGCCCATTTCTCCCCTTTTGACTTTATAAATCTCTACTATAAGTATTGAAAAGAAATAAACTTTTTTTATATTTCTCTTTTATTCTCCCATTTCCTCAGCATTAGAATGCTGCCTGGGCACAAGCTAATGAGGTATGAATGTATTCAGTTGTTTATTTGTTCATTTACAAATAGTGGTAGGACTCATGCATGCCCAGTTCAGTTTTGAACACTAGGGATACAACGTTTAAAAAAGAAAAAAAGGCTGGACGTGGTGGCTCATGCCTGTAATACCAGCACTTTGGGAGGCCAAGGTGGGCAGATCACTTGAGCTCAGGAGTTCAAGACCAGCCTGGGCAACATGGCGAAACTTCGTTTCCACAAAAAAAATACAAAATTAGCTAGGCAAGGTGGCAGGCGCCTGTAATCCCAGCTACTGGGATGCTGAAGTGGGAGGATCAGTTGAGCCTGGGAGGCAAAGGTTGCAGTGAGCCAAGATCATACCACTGCACTCCAGACCGGGCCACAGGGCAAGACCCTGTCTCAAAAAAAAAAAAAAAAAGACAAAATCCTTGCTCTCATAGAGTTTATCTTCTAATCGGGTTATAACCAGATAAACTGTAAAATTTATATAGGATGTCAGAATGTATTAATTGCTACAGAGGAAAACAGAGTGTAAATGCTGAACAGAGAGTCCTAGGGACAGTAAGAAAGCATCACTATCATAAAATGATTATCTGTCATGAAAGAAAAATAAAAGGTAGCCATAGGGGAATTGATTCATGTATTTAAATGGGAAATATGACCCATTACGTCTTGTCAGTATACATATGGCCTCTACAACCACAGACTTGATTTTTGATGGAAAGACCCTGGGATTACACAAAGAAAGAGAATCTTAAGATTGTTTGTACGAAGAAAGAATATTCTAAGTTACAAGTGCCAAGTTTCAGAATCTTAGACGAGAGCAGGGACTGTTAGAGTCAATAATAATCAAAGGAGTAGGGAGGCTTGTGTTTTAGCCTCTTGAAAACAGTGCTGAGGGCCACAAGGCAAGTGAAGCAAATAAAATAAAGCATCAACACAACGACTGTTCCCAGAAGGGCAGTAGGAATGTAATGTCATGCTGAAAAACAGGCACCCACAAGGCTAATGCATTCACAGGCTACTTGATGCCAAGAGACTCTGGCATCAAAGTACTTTTGTCCTCTAAATGCCTATTTTACAATTGGCAAAGCCACAAGAAGGGCATTTCCAGGGTGGGAACATCTGGTTCATTTTACCTAAGTAAGTCAGCAAGTGCTTACTATTTTGTTGCTTTTTTAAGAGGCCTGTGCATATCCAACAAAGTTCATGATAATAACACATAAGATCTATGTAATGTTGCCATTTTCAGATTTTTTTTTTTTTTTTTTTTTTGAGATAGGGTCTCAATCTGTCACCCAGGCTGAAGTGCAGGGGCGCAGTCATAGTTCACTGCAAACCTGGACTCCTGAGTTCAAGCTATCCTCCCACCTCAGACTCCCAAAGCACTGGGATTATAGGTGTGAGCCACTGTGCCTGGCATCTACTAAAAATAATCTTGAGCAGTCCAGGGCCTCTGGAGTTTTGGCCTTCATTTAACAACAGCATCTTATCTTCAGTGCCTTTTAGGAAACTAGACAACTGTTTACTCTGAGATATCATTTACATTTTTTAGAACCTCAGCAATCATGTCATTTGTGTAAAATTCCAAATTCCCCAAAATATCATTCACATTTGATTGCATTAATCATATATTAAGTAATTCTTTGTAAATGTATGCAGACTCCAGTGCTGTCAAATAATCCCTTGTCTATTTATTATTTTAGGAAAAATAATTAAATAGAGGAAAATCAAGCAGTTAAAAATGTTTATATGAACAAAGCAACAACTTTGTCTCATTATGCTAAAGCAAATATGTATAAGAATGAACCTTGTGGATGAATAAAGCAAGTATGGCATATACATACAATGGAACATTATTCCATTGAGTAGAAGGAAATTCTGTCATAGGCTACAACATGGATGGACCTTGAGGACACTGTGCTAAGTAAAATCAGCCAGTAAGGCCAGGCGTGGTGGCTCATGCCTATAATCCCAGCACTTTGGGAAGCCGAGGTGGGCAGATCACCTGAGGTCAAGAGTTTGAGACCAGCCTGGCCAACATGTGAAACTCCGTCTCTACAAAAAATACAGAAATTAGCTGGATGTAGTGGCGCATGCCTGTAATCCCAGCTGCTTGGGAGGCTGAGGCAGGAGGATCACTTGAACACAGGAGGTGGAGGTTGCAGTAAACTGAGACCACGCTATTGCATTCCAGCCTGAGCAACAAGAGTGAAACTCCATCTCAAAAATACAAATAAAAAAGACCAGGTGCTGTGACTCACGCCTGTAATCCCAGCACTTTGGGAGGCTGAGGCGGGCAGATCCATGAGGTCAAGAGATCAAGACCATCCTGGCCAATATGGTGAAACCCCATCTCTACTAAAACTACAAAAAAAAATTAGCTGGGCGTGGTGGTGCGTGCCTGTAGTCCCAGCTACTCAGGAGGCTGAGGCAGGAGAATCACTTGAACCTGGGAGGTGCATGTTGCAGTGAGCCGAGATCGCGCCATTGCACTCCAGCCTGGTAACAGAGCGAGATTCTGTCTCAAAAAAATAAATAAAAATAAAAAATAAAACAAGCCAGTCAGAGGACAAATACTGTGTGATTCCACCTATACATGAGGTATCTAAAATAGTCGAAACTCACAAAAGCAGAAAGTGGAATGATGGTTCTTGGAGGCTGTGGGCTGGGGAAATGGGAAGTTGCTGTTCTTAGGGATAGGATTTTAGTTATGCAAGATGAGAAATTTCTAAAGATCTACTGTACACCTTGGCACGTATAATTAACAATGCTGTACACTTCACTGTACACTTACAAATTGTTAAGAGGCTAGATCTCATACTATGTGTCCTTCACTACAGTTTTTTTTAAAAACTGAACTTCAGTCTTATAAAACTATGTTGAAAGATATAAGAGATTTGTGAGCTTGTTTTGTACCATTTTTTTCTTACAAAGTCGATGTTGACTCTATCGGTCAGGTCCTTGGTTGCCTGCAACAAAACCAGCTTGAGAACCTTATTCAGAAAAGAGAGTTAGTAGAAGCATGTTTGAGGTGCAGAGACTTGATGGGAAGGTGGAGGACCAGGCTTGGAATGAATCAAAAGATCCCAGGAGTCTGGGCAGTAAGAACTGCAGGAAGCCAGTGTGGTCCCCATGATGCTGTTGCCCGCTTTCTGCCTGCTCACCCCCTGCCATAAGAAGCTCCAAATGGCCAGTCGGCAGCTTCAGCTGCTAATTCAGTAGAAGCATCACGGGGTTTTCTAGTGAAAGCATTTCTCCCTTGAATACTAAAACCTTTATATCAGCAAAGTTCAGAGTCACAGGGATTAGATGCAACAAAAAATTTTAGTGACTCATTAAGTGGAATTGTGAGAGGCACCATCACCCTATTTTCACCCTTTGCTTCCCATACCACAGCTTCTGTTTATGGGGAAAAAATACCACCTACTATCTTGCTCACTGATTTAGAACATAGACATCCTGAAGGATTATGCTAAAACCTTACAAGGTGTCATCTCCTGGAAATGGGCATACCTACCTCTTAATAACCCATTTCACAGTTTTATAGGGCCAGATACCTCTAGGTGATAGTGGTGTGATATGATCAATGAATCCCATGGCATCATTCCATTTCCCTATCTCCACCACTGTTAAGTGAATTACTTGATCTGTGGCAATGTGTAGGATAGCAGGACTATGTATAAGACATTCTGTATGTTCATGGATGGTGGTACTAGCATGGCCTAAATCCAGATTGAATATATTACAATGAGGACATATCTGTGTCCCCTCCATGATGGTCCCCCAGAGTATGGTACCATATTCAGGATGTCAGTAGCTGCTGGAAAATTGGGTGGTAAGCAATAAGCAATAACAGTTCAGGCCAACCTAGGTAAGATTAAGTCTATTAAGCCCAAGTACAGCCTCCATCTCCCTACCATGAGTTCAAAGTAGGATAAAAATACTGATTGATAATTGTAGGACAGAACATTTTGTTCCATTGATTATGAAAATTTTTTCATGGAGGGGGCTTTTGGTGGCCATTCACATACAAGTATGTACATACTCTAGACTCATCAACAGACCTCTTCCTCAAACCTCCTAATTACCAGCCCCCGATCTTGTTTTTTACCCAACATGCCAAACCCTTCATGTCTGCTCATGAATTGGTGTGGATCTTTACCTACATCTCTCCATCTCTTCCTCTGGAAAAAGCAGACAGTGAGATGTAGCACTAGAGGTTCCACAAATGGAACTTTTTCACTGACCTTCAAGTTCTCCATTGAGTGGGGCTTACTGATGCTAGCATATTGTTTAGAGCCATTTGTAAGGCAGACTTGAATTTTTTTTCCTCTATTATTATAGGGAAATCCAGATAAGGCCATGAATTGAGAGGGTGCTGTAAGAATAGATGTGCTGAGTCTGTGAACTTTGTTATTCCAGGTCCATTCAGGTCCCACTCCATATTCCTTCCTATATATGCAACCTCTCTTTGGTGATAAAGCTCCAGCCTGGTGAATCAGAACACCCAGCTCATGATGGACATTCAGATTGCACAGTCACTTGGTGTTCCACCATCAGGCATTTAGTCTCTATCAAAGCCAAGTTATAAGCCAAGAATTATTTTTCAAAAGTATAATAGTATATGACAAAGAAAGCATGCTTTTTTTTTTTTTTTTTTTTTTTTTGAGATGGAGTCTCGTTCTGTTGCCCAGGCTGGAGTGCAATGGCATGATCTAGGCTCACTGCAAGCTCTGCCTCCTGGGTTCATGCCATTCTCCTGCCTCAGCCTCTCGAGTAGCTGGGACTACAGGTGCCTGCCACCACACCCAGCTAAGTTTTTTGTATTTTTAGTAGAGACAGCATTTCACCATGTTAGCCAGGATGGTCTCAATCTCCTGACCTCATGATCCACCTGCCTCAGCCTCCCAAAGTGCTGGGATTACACGTGTGAGCCACCGCACCCGGCCAAAAGCATGCCACTTCTGTAATTGTCCAGTGGAGGCTTCCTGGGCCTGATGGAGCATTCCAGGCTACTAGAGGTACTTCAGGCAGGTACCATTAGATCTGATGAACCATGGGCCAAATGGCAATGTCGCTTGCATTGTAGCTTGGACCAGCCAAAGGGACTTCTCTTGCTTTCAGCTCTATCAAAGCTAGCAGGCTTTGGGGTTTCCTACTTAATGGATCAGAGAAGCACATTATACTGATAATGTTTCCTCCGAAATTAAAAAAGGTTCACTTGCTGGGCACGGTGGCTCACACCTGTAATCCTAGCACTTTGGGAGGCCAAAGCAGGTGGAGTTCGAGACCAGCCTGACCAATATGGAGAAACCTCATCTCTACTAAAAATACAAAATTAGCCAGGTGTGGTGGTGCATACCTATAATCCCCGCTACTCAGGAGGCTGAGGCAGGAGAATCTCTTGAACCTGGGAGGCAGAGGTTGTGGGGAGCCAAGATCACACCATTGCACCCAGCCTGGGCAACAAGAGTGAAACTCCATCTCAGAAAAAAATAATAAAAAAATTTAAAAAATAAAAATGGTTCACCAAGTATTAGGCTTTTTTTTTCTTGGTAGAGGGTATAAGATATGGTAACTTTTCTTCTTTGGAGAGGTTTCATCAACATACCCCTGATTAAAGGGCTCCCTTCCCCCAAGAAGCTTCACAGAGATTGCTGGCTACTGTATTTTCATTGGATATATCTTTAAGATACATGTATTTCTGAATATATAATTTATCCACCCCCTCCAACACTGATAATGCTCATAGCAACTCAATGACCTCAGTGTGAGAACATAAGACCACACTAGTAATAGACATAATGTTGGGCACGTTTCTTTTTTTGCACTGCTAGTATCTCTTTCCCTCAAACTTCCTCACTCTCTCTGATATTTCTCCTGTTTTCACAACAGCTATGTATGTGGCTTAGACCAATCAACCATTCATTCATTCACTAAGGTGCACTGGGTGCCCACTATGTGCTAGGTTACTTGAAAACCATTGATATTCAACAGTGAGCAGTATTGACATGGCACCTTCGTGCCTCTGATAATCAGCAAGCCAGTAGCATGGATCCAGAAAGAGGAAAGGAGGGAAAAGGATGCTATACAAGAATACTGATCTTGAACACACAATGATCCTGCCCACAGCCTAAGAAACAGACTCTAGCCAAACAGAGCAGCCATTTGTCCTTCTATGGAGTGATTAGGAAGAGGGTTAAAGTGTGCCTCCAGTTCTCTTTTATGGGAAGAGGAAGATTGAATGGAACTTCCATTTCTTCCTATAGCAGAAGCATAAATGTGAGGAAAAAAGGAAGAGTTTCTCCTGATATTAGCAGTATTCCTTGCCAGTGTTGAGTGCCCACTTGGGATTGGTTATAATTAATTCATAGTGACACCAGCCTGCCTGGTTGAGTGATTTTCCCCAGAAACATTCAGCTGCAGGCTGGACTGATCCCGAGATAGAGGTTTCCCAGATGAATATGACAGAGGGATAGGGGCTTGGAAATTGAGATATTTCCAAGAGAACAATTATAATGATGTCCCATTGAACTCAAGATATGGAAGAAGGCAAAGATAGGAGAGTATTAGTGGGTAGAAAGTGACAGAGTTGGTCAGTGGATTACAAATCGTGATGAAATTAAAGAATCACTACAGTAGAAAATAATAGACAGGCTGGCAGGCTATGAGGTTTTGATATTTTTAGTGGACTGTGTAAATTTCCAATTTTGGAAGTAATTAATATTTCTGATGAAAAAGAAATAGATAAGAAAGGAAGAATAGAGAGAAAGGTTTATCAGAGATGAGGAAGTCCAGGAATTTGAGAAGTGACACCAGGCAGCTCATCCAAATGGATGTTGAAATCAGTAAGCAGAATGACAGGAATTGAAACAGAAAGAAAAACAAAGTGCTAAAATCTTTAGTACATGGAGAATGACCAAGCAGTTGGCAGATGACAGCAGATGATAGAGCCAGATGGCATAAGCCTCAAAGGAGCAGGGATTTTTTTTTACAACAGGGGTTGGGAAAGAATAATTATCAGGAAGTTGCACTGGGGAAACAGGAGCCATCTCCTCCTGATCCTAGAGAATGGGCAATGTGAGTGTGCTGCAGGGGAAGCAGTGTTCTCAGGGACCAGCAGTTTTCAGTTAAGGCAAGGAGAGGAGACTGCTCCTCTGGCAATGGGATAAGATTTGCTGAGAGTGTAGCCTTCAAAGTATGAAAGAACCAGCAGCTTTCTTTTATAATTAAAACCAGATATTCCACTTGAGAGGGACAAGGGACTGCTAGGAGCTTATAACCCCAATCCCTCTCCTCCAAAATTCACCTTCCCCATCATCACATCACCCTCACACTGTATTTAGGAGTTTTGTGTCTGCTTTATCATTCTTGCCAGAGAATAGTCTCACCTCTTCATTCCCTCATAACACGAGAGACCAGATTAGAATCCACGCCGTTTATCCGTTTATTTCTCTCTTCCTTCCTTGCTTCTGTTCTTCTTTTCTTCCCTCCATTCCCCAACCCCACAATTTTTTGCCTTCCCTTAAATCATCCATTAATTCAGGGAGACTTTTTCTTTCTTTTTCTTTCTTTTTCTTTTTCTTTTTTTTTTTTTTTTTTTTTTTTTTTTTTTTTTTTTTTTTTTTTTTTTGAGACAGAGTCTCTGTTGCCCAGGCGGGAGTGCAGTGACGTGATCTCAGCTCACTGCAACTTCCACCTACTGGGTTCAAGCAATTGTCCTGCCTCAGCCTCCCGAGTAGCTGGGACTACAGGCACGTGCCACCACACCTGGCTAATTTTTGTATTTTTGGTAGCATGCCACCATGCCTGGCTAATTTTCATATTTTGGGGAGCACGCCACCATGCTGGCTAATTTTTGTATTTTTGGTAGTGACGGGGTTTCACTATGTTCGCCACGTTGGTCTCGAATTCCTGACCTCGGCCTCCCAAAGTGCTGGGATTACTCAGGTGAAAGCCACTGCACCCGGCCCATTCAGGGAGACTTTCAAATCCTAGAGGGAAATAGACATAAAGAATCATACTACAAGATAGTGTTGCTTAAAAAGAATTGTTAAGCATCATCAACTCTTGAGTTCCTTACAGGGACGCCTCCCTACCTAGTGCTTTTACTGTCTGTTCCCTACCTTCTCATGATTCCTTCAAGAGCTTCTAGAGACCTAAGTGTCTCAACTTATGGGAGGAAAGTCAAGAGAAAGATAGCTGCTCCCTCCACACCTCTGTAAGACCTGCCTTTGAGTTCAAGCTTTCCATCTGAAGGCCTGCTTCTTCCCCCAGATGATTGATAGCAGCAGCGCACAATTGTTTTAGGAAAAGCACTACCTGCAGAACAACTATATTCGAATCTGAAGCCCCACAGCCCCACACACAGAAACTAGAAATCAGGTTACTGCGTAGAAATGACAGATGTTACCCTGAGTCCTTTTATTCCCAAATAATTATTAATAAGGGTTGTTTTATAATGTGTATTATATATACTTTGCTATAATTTTATTCTGTAGGATGATTTGCCAAGTGTATTCTAAATGTGTTTTCAAAATTAAATACAGTCAGTTAATAGGGTTGCCTATTTTAAAAAGAAAATAAAGATAAGTTT
The DNA here is from genome assembly GCF_002776525.5 of Piliocolobus tephrosceles. Classification (NCBI taxonomy): domain Eukaryota; kingdom Metazoa; phylum Chordata; class Mammalia; order Primates; family Cercopithecidae; genus Piliocolobus; species Piliocolobus tephrosceles. The sequence goes on from NC_045446.1 coordinate 97,654,421, forward strand.
TTGAAAAGATAGTACTTCCTGGCCGGGTGTGGTGGCTCATGCCTGTAATCCCAGCACTTGGGGAGGCTGAGGCTGGTGGATCACCTGAGGTCAGGAGTTCGAGACCAGTCTGGCCAACATGGTGAAAACTCGTCTCTACTAAAAATACAAAAATTAGCTGGACAAGGTGGCGGGCGCCTGTAATTCCAGCTACTCGGGAGGCTGAGGCAGGAGAATTGCTTGAACCTAGGAGGCAGAGGTTGCAGTGAGCCGAGATCATTCCATTGCATTCCAGCCTGGGCAACAGAACAAAAACTCTGTCTCAAGAAAAAAAAAAAAAAAAAAAGAAAAGAAAACATAGTATTTCCTACAGTGTAAAACATGCCTCTGTGTAATATATAAGCATTTCAGCATTGAGTTTTCAGCCACAAAAAGCATTTTTTAAATATTCTAGTAATGGTAAATTAAATGGATAGGAGGGATAAAAGTTATGCAGGCTTGGTGCTGAGTAAATTCAAGCTTTCAGTCTAAGAACATAGCCATAATTAGATTTCTCTTAAGACACTGCACATCTGCCTAAATTCACACATATAAAGATGAGTGACAAAACAATAACAAATTAGTTATGCCTCAAAGTTAAAATATAGCAACTGCATTATTCATAGCCTGCCAAAGATGGTGGGAGATTTTTTCTTATTGTCAAGTTCTTTTCTTTTTTTATTTTTGGAGTCTAACATCGGGTTGGTGAAAAACTCAATTTCTCTATAATACTATAGTCCTTGACAAAAGTTTTTCAAAAATAGCCACTTGGGAATCTCTCTACTAAGAATTCTGAGGAGAAACAGGGAAGCAGGAGAAATAGAAAAAAAGAGGAGGTAAAATGGTTTGCACTCCCACAACAAAGCTATTTATGGCATCAGGTCACTGAACTGAGCTGTGATTTCAGCAATGAGGACAAGTAGGAAAGTATGACGGTACCAAATAACCCACTGGCCATTCACAAAGATCTTGGTGCCTCAGGCGTATAGTCAGATGAGTTTGCTAAAAGACCATTGACAAACTGGAAACAGACATGTGGGATCTCTGGCTTATACAACATTTAGCACTTTCCCTCTCCAATTAGGTGAATTAATCCAATATTGGCTGAGCGCAGTGACTCACACCTGTAATCCCAGCACTTTGGGAGGCCGACGCAGGTGGATCACGAGGTCAAGAGATCGAGACCATCCTGGCCAACATGGTGAAACCCCTTCTCTACTGAAAATACAAAAATTAGCTGGGGGTGGTGGCGTGCACCTGTAGTCCCAGCTACTCGGGAGGCTGAGGCAGAAGAATCGCTTGAACCCGGGAGGCGGAGGTTGCAGTGAGCCGAGATCGTGCCACAGCACTCCAGCCTGGGTGAGAGAGTGAGACTCCATCTCAAAAATAAAAATAAAAAATAAAAACTCCACTATAACAAACATTTTATGACATCTGTCATTTGCCATGCAATGTGATTGACATAACAGCAAATCCAGTCACCATATCGAGAAAATTAACATATCATAATGGCAATATGCCAGTGGTTCAGAGGAACCATAAGAAGAGTACTTAAGAGAGAGCTGAGTGGCAGGGAAGGCTGCTCAGACGGTATGATTACTGAGCTGACTACTGAAGCAGAAATAGGAGTTTCTTAGACAGAAAAGGGGTAGAAGACATTCCAGATAGATAAAACAACATGTGGAGGGGCAAGAAACATAAAACAGTATAGCCTTGCCACCTTGCCTCATGATTCAGCCAGGAAACAGATGGCACAATTGTAGGTTAACCGAGAAGAGTTTAATGAAGTGACTATTTCCAGAGATATAGTCAGCATCGAGGACACTAATAAAGGATGGTGAAGCACTCAGAGATAGCAACAGTGGGAAGCCATTAGCCACCTGGTTGGAAAAGGAGAGGACAGAGAATGGTATTACTGGAACGTGGTGACAGCTGTAGCCATAGGAAAGGGTCTACCCAACAGAAACCCTGACTAGAAGCAGAGGAATACCACCACTGCTAAGCCACAGCTCAGCAGAAGCAAAGAGAGGGATAAATACTCTGACCTCTCTGATCTCCAGCCGACGCCTCCCATTGGCTGAAGGCCCCCTGCAAGCCAGAGGGCAAGGGGGTTTGGGAAAGCTTTCTGTGAAGGACAGCTTCCTCAGGCATAAAGAAGGATGGAGACTAGATCTGGAGAGACATACAGAGAATCACTAGCACAGCTCGGATTCATATCCCAGGTCCATACAGTCTCCTGTTTCTTGAATAGGTGTAACACGAGACTGTACCTGTAACTAATACTGTGACAAGTCTGCTGTCTTAGTGAGTTTGGGCTGTTATAACAAATTTACCACAGAATGGGGATTTAAGCAACAGAAATTTAGTTCTCACAATTTTGGAGGCTGGAAGTGGATGATCAGGGAGATTATGGTGCCAGCATGGTCAGGTTCCAGTGAGGGCCCTCTTCTGGGTTGCAGACAGCCATCTTGTATCCTCACATGGTAGAAAGAAAGAGGACTAGAGCGCTCTCTGGGGTATCCTTTTTTTTTTTCTTTTTTGAGACGGAGTCTCTCTCTGTCGCCCAGGCTGAAGTGCAGTTGCACGATCTCGGCTCACTGCAAGCTCCGCCTCCCGGGTTCACGCCGTTCTCCTGCCTCAGCCTCCCGAGTAGCTGGGACTACAGGCACGCGCCACCACGCCCGGCTAATTTTGTGTGTGTGTGTGTGTATTTTTAGTAGAGACGGGGTTTCACGTGTTAGTCAGGACGGTCTCGATCTCCTGACCTCATGATCCGCCCACCTCGGCCTCCAAAAGTGCTGGGATTACAGGCGTGAGCCACCGCATCCGGCCTTCTCTGAGCTTTTTTCAAGCCCGCTGATCCCATTCATGAGGGTTCCACCCTCATGACCTAAATGACACCCCAAAGGCCCCACCTCCTAATCCTAATACCACCACATTAAGGTTAACATTTCAACATAAGAATTTGGGAGGGACACAGACGTTCAATCCATACTACAGCCCTTGTTTCTTTTTCCTAAATTGATAGATGAGTTCATTAAATTTTATGACGAATGAGATTCTTAAGATCTGGTTTGTTGTGCAACCTGTGCCCTTCACTCAGTCTTTCAATATGCTTATTTTTAACCACAGCGATGTAATAATCTATCAGATTTTTAAGAGCAAAAACAATCAGACAGTACGAGATGACATAGCATGTAAGTGCTTATTTGTCTATCTAAAAATAACTACTACTTTCATGTTCTGTCAGTGTATGAAACTTGCATATTAGTCTTGTAGAATATTTTTGTTCACTTGAGATACCTCATATTTTATTTATAAATTGTAGTTAAATCATATTAAGATATCTTCAAATGTTATTATGGTGCTAGATTGTTGGAAGGAGAAGAAAAAGAACAAGTTGTCCTTATACAACCTTTTTTCTCTTTATTTTCCAGATCAATAACCCGATCTTATTACCGCAACTCAGTTGGTGGATTTTTAGTATTTGACATTACTAACCGACGATCTTTTGAACATGTGAAAGATTGGCTAGAAGAAGCAAAAATGTATGTACAGCCGTTTCGGATTGTATTCCTGCTAGTTGGACATAAATGTGATTTAGCTTCACAACGTCAAGTTACAAGGGAAGAAGCTGAAAAACTGTCAGCAGACTGTGGAATGAAGTATATAGAAACCTCAGCAAAGGATGCTACCAACGTCGAAGAATCCTTCACAATCTTGACAAGAGACATATATGAACTCATTAAAAAGGGAGAAATTTGTATTCAGGATGGCTGGGAAGGGGTTAAAAGTGGTTTTGTTCCAAATACTGTGCATTCTTCTGAGGAAGCAGTAAAGCCCAGGAAAGAGTGCTTCTGCTGACTTCAAACATGCCAAAGAACTAACAGGAACAGATTGGCTGTCATTTCAGGATAAATACCAACATTAACAGCAGAATGATGCAATAAAAGCATTTAAAAAGGTTACAAACCCACACCAATACTATTTTGTAAGGTATTTGATTCAGAGCATTATGCTTACTTGTTACACTACTAGATTGGGGTATTTTGCTAAATTGTCAAGGAAAGCAGACAACCTTTTTCTTGAAAGTACCTCCATTCTCACTTTGTTAGCATACGCTGACCTTAGTGTCCAGCTATGTCAATATTACTCATTTTTCTTGACAGTTCAAATGGATTTTTGTGAATATATAATCAATTGAAAAGATTATATTAGGAATTACATTCTCTTGAGTTAATTAATATTGAATAGCAAAATGCATTTAAATATGCACTATTCACCTGCAGAGTAAACAATCTCAGAAGTGTCGATTAGGACGTAAATAGCAGTTCCTTGTATAAGGTACCAGGTTTTCTCCCCATTGTCTGGAAATGTTTGTCCTCCCTTAATTTTGCCTCAACACAAGAAAATAAGTTTTATGTTCATTTTTGTTCTGTAATTTATTGCTTCTAAAAATGCATTATGTTTTACAAATATATCTAAAGGATCCAGGCAAACTATTCTAAGCAAATATTTGTAAAATTAAAAACAGAGGACCGCTCACCAAATGTTTGAAATGTTGCTTTTTTTTTTTTTTTTTTTTTTTTTTTTTTTTTTTTTTTTTTTTTTTTGAGACAGGGTCTTGTTTTGTCACCCAAGCTGGAGTGCAGTGGGGCAATCTTGGCTCCCTGCAACCTCTGCTTCCTGGGTTCAGGTGATTGTCAGTACCTTACCTCAGCCTCCTGAGCAGCTGGAACTGCAGATGTGCACCACCATGCCCAGCTAATTTTTGTATTTTTAGTAGACACGGGATTTCTCCATGTTCCCCAGGCTGGTCTCCAACTCCTGGCCTCAAGCAATTGCCCACCTCAGCCTCCAAAGTGCTGGGATTATAGGCATCAGCTGCTGTGCCCAGCCTATCAGCAGCAAATGTTTTGCTGTTACAGTGTACTGTTCATATTTAGACAAGAAAAACTAAATTTATTTATGTATTGACATTTTCAAAGAAAGTAAATGCAATTTGCCTTGAACTATTGTCAAAATTACTAATATAGGTAAACATAGAATGTTTTTAATAATAGCGTTTTTGTCCAAGTAAATTTCCAAATTTCCTCATTTCCAATACGAAAAGAATGCAGAAAAGATTTTTCTGGGCAAGGAAAATTGGTTAGATGTTTGATATATTTAGCCTTCAAATTGCATTTTACAATCTCATCAGTACAAGTGAAGATAGAATAATCAACTAAGACAGTAAAATGACTTTTGAGTTTCCTAACTTTTAACTTATTGATTAAACTCTGCTGGAAGGGATATTTTGATCATAGTGTCAAATATTTTATAATGTACATTTCTATTCTGTCCTGTGCACTTCTTAATCACAAAAGAGTACCAAGTGAAGTTTTTTGGAATCATAAGGTTTTTACTCTTAACCCTTAGTTGCTTCATTTGTTTGAAAACCAAAGTGGCATAGTAGAAAGAATATTTGACAAGAAATCAGAAAACTTGATTACCAATATCTAACCATGAGTAAGTCACTTGACCTCTCTAAGCACCATTTTTCTTATCTGTAAAATTAGGCTAATAACCCATTAGTGTGTTTCATGGAAAATTATTTTGAGAATCTAGTGAATCATGCAACAAACGCTTTGTAAATAGAGTAAGCATTTTACAGATTTGAGAATGATATGCTGCTCATAGGCATACTATTATATTTACAACGGGTGAGAGTTTTGTTTTCTCATGATTTTTCCTTTCATTCCTACACAGAGGGAGTAGAAAAAGATGTGTGTTTTCGTGGACCCGTAGGAATTCTTGATTGATGCATATCCTCTAGCTTATTTGGGTCTCGTTCTGTTGACCAGGGTGGAGTGCAGTGGCATGATCACAGCTCACTGCATCCTGGACCTCCCAGTCTCGAGCGAGCCTCCCACTTTAGCCTCCTGCTAGCTGGGACCACAAGTACACGCCACCACGCCTGGCTAATTTTTTATTTTTTGTAGAGAAGGGTCTCCCTGTGTTGCCCAGAGTATAGGTCTCGTACTGCAGGGCACAAGCGATCCCTCCGCCTCGGCTTCACAAAGTGCTGGAATTATAGGCATGAGCCCCTGCACCAGCTTCCTCTGTTTTTTTTACCCTTGAGCTATTGTTCCCGCGAAGTGGAAATAATAGAGAGGGACGTTCCTGCAGTCTTAACCCAATCAAAAGTCACGTTTGTGCTTTTTGTGCATCTTTGAAATAGATATTTAATTGTAATTTCAAATACTTGTACATTTTCTGAGTTCATGTATTTTTAATTGTGCTTATGGAGAGAATATAAATTATAACTATATAAGGTATCACTATTTATATTGTCAGCATTTTCTTGATATCCTTAATTTCACATGAATTCAAACCATAATTAACCAAATGAGCAAATACTTGTCCCCCAAAATGTGAAGTAGTCCATTTTACTGTTACAGTTTTCAATCTTATATGACAATTGCCCATCAGTCCAAAATGGCATAAACCCAAACACTGAAAATCTAACAGCAGCTGAAAGTACAGTCACCTGTGCCTACTTCTAAAGTTAAATAGCTAAAACATAAAATGCTATTTAAATTTCAGTGGACACCCTTTATAATACTAATGTCGGGAGGGACTAATATTTGGGCTGAAGGACATCATGTGTTCCAAGATTTAAAACAGAGCTAAAGAACTAGAAGAAACAAACAGGAAGGCAAGGTCCAAAATTCAAGGCATGAACAGAAGGAAGCCTAGAACTCATCTCCTAGCACCTTATTCACCACGCTGTGCTTAGTGTGTGTGTATTGGGTGGACGGAGGGAGAGGGAGGGAGAGGATGTCAAGAAAAGGGGAAATGTGTTCTAACTGAATCCACAAAATACTAAAATAGGGTTAAATAATTTTCATATTATAGAGGAGCTATTTATGGTAAAACAATAGTAAAGTGAACAACGATCACTGCAAAAATCTGAGTGCTTGTACAAGATTCCCAAACATCTGTCTAACCTTAGCCAGTTATCTTTATCCATTTATTTATATATATATAGTAGCTGACCTATTTTCTTACACATCGTTATAGAGAATATGGATAACAATGCCAAAATTGTAAAAATATTTGCTCCAGGCAAAATGCTTTTACCAAGTTTCTTAGAAATCAAATATCCTTGATTTTATATTAAAGTTACTTTACTTAAAATTTAAAACTAGTAAATGATGTAGCTAATTACTAAATAGTTTAAGTAAATGTAGGTTTTGTTTTTTTGAGACAGAGTCTGGTTCTGTCTCCTAGGCTGGAATGCAGTGGCGTGAACTCAGCTCACTGCAACCTCCGCCTCCTGGGTTCAAACAATTCTCCTGCCTCAGCCTCCTGAGCAGCTAGGATTACAGGCGTGCACCACCACATCCAGCTGATTATTATTATTATTATTTTTGAGACAGAGTTTCGCTCTTGTTGCCCAGGCTGGAGTACAATAGTGCGATCTTGGCTCACCGCAACCTTTGCCTACTGGGTTCAAGCAATTCTCCTGCCTCAGCCTACTGAGTAGCTCGGATTACAGGCATGCGCCACCGTGCCAGACTAATTTTTTTTTCTTTTTCTTTTTTTTTTTTTTTTTTTTAGTAGAGATGGGGTTTCTCCATGTTGGTCAGGCTGGTCGCGAACTCCGGACCTTAAGTGATCCACCTGCCTCAGCCTCCCAAAGTGCTGGGATTACAGGTGTGAGCCACTGCGCCTGGCCTAATTTTTGTATTTTGAGTAGAGACAGGGTTTCACCATGTTGGCCAAGCTGGTCTCCACCTCCTGACCTCAAGTGATCCACCTGCCTCGGCCTCCCAAAGTGCTGGGATTACAGACATGAGCCACCAGCGCCTGGCTGTAAATGTGATTTTTTTTTTAAAGAAATGAAAACAGTCCAATTCTTATCGTAAACTTGTCCCTGATGGAAACTGCTCATCTTGAGCTGCATTCACACTCCCAGTTCATGCAGTGATGTGATAGTGAAGTATAAGCCAAAATGTTTAATCAGAATGTTTTTTAATGTGGCCTTTATATGCATAGTAGTGGCAAACAAGATTTCCTGAGCCTGGAAACTTGAGAGTTTATTCTAGATTTCCAAAAACCTCAAGCATTCCATACTTTTTCTGTGTGGCAACCAAAACAGTCTTTTATATTATTGTTAAGATAACTTTATCAGAACAAAGTCTTTTTATCCAACTTTATGTCATTAAAAAAATGAATCTATGGATTAATAAAATCATTTTAGGAGTATTTTTGTCAGATTTTATACTGCCCTTGGTTCAGTTAAGAACAAAGCTTTCAAAGCAGCTTTAAAGAGTGCACTGTATTTGAATAATTTCCTGGCCGGGTGCGGTGGCTCACACCTGTAATCCCAGAACTTTGGGAGGCCGAGGCGGGCGGATCACGAGGTCAGGAGATCAAGACCATCCTGGCTAACACAGTGAAACACCGTCTCTACCGAAAATACAGAAAAAAAAAAGTAAAAGAAAAAGAAAAAAAAAAATAGCTGGGCGTAGTGGCCGGCGCCTGTAGTCCCAGCTACTCGGGAGGCTGAGGCAGGAGAATGGCATGAACCCGGGAGGCAGAGCTTGCAGTGAGCCAAGATCAAGCCACTGCACTACAGCCTGGGTGACAGAGCAAGACTGTCTCAAAAAAAAAAAAAAAAAGAAAGAAAGAATAATTTCCTTAGGTCTCACACAGAAGAACTCGCAAGACTAAAGACCCGTTCATAAACTAACTTATTTGTTTCTCAGTAACTACCTAAAAGATTTCACTTGGAAATGCAAAAGAAACATGTAATCTTTCTTTAAGAAAAAACAGAAAGATCCTCTTTCAGCATGGGGAGCTGAAAAAAGAAAAAACTGAAAGACTATAAAGGTTTTACTGTTTGTTTGTTTGTTTGTTTGTTTGTTTTTTAGAGACAGGGTCTTGTTCCCTCGCCTAGGCTGGAGTGCAGTGGCACAGTGATAGGTCGTAGGAGCCTCAAACTCCTGGCCTCAAGCCATCCTCCCACCCCGGTCTCCCAAGGTGCTCGGATTACAGGCATGAGTCACCCCACGCCCAGCCTATAAAGGCTTTAATCTTAGATTCTTTGTATTTTAAAATGGTAGGATACAATTCCAACCAGAAGCTAACTCTTGGAAATTTCACAGCTGATAAATAGCCATCTCTGCTTCAGAATCTTTCTCAACTCTGAATGTTTTCACCAAATCTTCCTGAGCTACTGATCTTCACTTGATCTTAAAATAACAAACTAATCTCCTGAACCTTAATGGACTGCTGCATGACCTGGTGTTTCTATACTGCTAATGACTGATGCAAGTAGACATATGAGTGATGAGCTGTGACAATCTATTTCAATCATTACACAATCTAGTTCACTTACTGCACATAATCATGGTAGAAAATAAATGAAAACAAAATTTTAAGGTATAAAAAAGTTAGTGTACCTCGTTATTATTTCTGGGTAAATTTTTTGTCTTTTTAAAAATTAGTGCCTAAAACATTGTCTTATCTATGTGACATTCAGTAACGACTAATTGATGGTTATTGTGTTGAATTATTCCTATTAAATGTGGGTTCCACATATTTGGTTTCAATGTATACATTCCATGGAAGAATAAACATGTTTTATTATCATCATCTCTCAGCATTTTTTTTTTCAGGATGACAGACAATGGAAGTAGGATAAGTGTAAACTTTTTGAAGTATGTTATTAATGTTATTTGATTTTAAATAATGAATAAAAGAATGAGAATGAGAACTATGATTGTCATATAATTATCATGGTATCCATCTTTTTTTTTTTTTTTTTTGAGAGGTAGCAAGGTGTATTGTGAAGAGCAAAAGAACAAAGCTTCCACAGCGTGAAAGGGGACCCGAGTGGGTTGCCTCACGATATCCATCTTTAACTAGCCATCTTTGGTGGTGCTTTTAAAATAGAAACTATTTAACTACAATTTTGTGTGTATGTATTCATAAATGAAGGGCAAAAAATAGTCAATTCGAGATCCACAATGCTTTACATATTATCTTATACCATGGTGGAATGTAGGGTAGAACCCCATAATCAAACATTAATATTTGTACAGCAAATATATGAATATTCACACCATAAGAGATAAGATCTGTAAATAATCTGTCATCAGTCCGGGTCAGATTTTTGTTGCCAAATGAGTTATAAAAAGAATCTTCGATTTTTCAGAGCTTTTTGGATTTCAGAATTGCAGAAAAGGGTTGTATACTATGTGCTATGCCTTGTACTATGCTTTAACACGTTTCAAAATGTGTAACTTTTCTTTACTTGGCTCATATTTGTCATGCTTCAGCCTTGTACGTAGTGGGAGCTTATGAAATTTTGAATTGAGCTGTTAAATCACACAGAAAATATTTATACCTTCTGCATAAGCAGTTAACTATGTAAAATGTTTATAACAGTGCTTGGCACGTAATTACATTATTATAATTACTATTTTTGAGACAGAGTTTTGCACTTGTTGCCTAGGCTGGAGTGCAGTGGCATGATCTCGGCTCACTGCAACCTCTGCCTCCCGGGTTGAAGTGATTCTCCTGCCTCAGCCTCCTGAGTAGCTGGGATTACAGGTGCCCGCCACCACATCCAGCTAATTTTTTGTATTTTTAGTAGAGACAGGGTTTCACCATGTTGACCAGGGTGATCTTGAACTCTTGACCTAAGGTGATCTGCCCGCCTTGGCCTCCCAAAGTGCTGGGATTACAGGCGTGAGCTGCTCCTCCCAGCCCTGCTTTATTTTTAGTATCGTTCTTATTATAATCACTAAGTTGTCAAGAAGCCAATCTTAATCCTTATTGTTGGCTAGAAACTGTTGATAATGGCTCTCTGGCTAGTTCATTTTAAGTGGTCATGACTCCCTGAAATGGCCTAATTCTTGCAGAATGCTTCAGTAGTGCCCTAAAGGACATAGAGCTCCTGGGGATTGCTGGTCATCAACAACAGCATCTGACTAGATGGATAAGGGCTTGAAGGAGTGTCCCAACAGCAGCACTGCAAATTCACCAGCAGAAAGAGTTAGTGCATGCGCCCAGCGTGGTAAGGACTGTGGGTCACAGGATTAGGCTTTTAGTTTGTGTAAAATGATTATCACTAGCATCATTTTCTAAAAGATTTTTTTTTTTTTTTTTGGTAACAGCTTTGACAGATAATTTACATGCCATGCAATTAAATCATTTAAAATGTACAATTCAGTGTGTGCTTGTCCACTTTTGCATTGCTTTAAAGAAATGCCAGGCTGAGCACAGTGGCTCATGCCTATAATCCCAGCACTTTGGGAGGTTGAGGCAAAAGGATCACTTGAGGCCAGGAGTTCAAGACTAGCCTGGGCAGCATAATGAGATCCCATCTCTACAAAATTTTTTTAAATAAATTAACTGGGCATAGTGGCACACACCTCTGGTCCCAGCTCCTTGGGAGGCTGGAACCCACTAAGCCCAACCTCCAACATTTCAATGTGAAATTTGGAGGGGACGAAACACACAAACCATATCATAGTGATTTTTAGTATATTCAGTTGTGCAAGCATCAACATAATCTATTTTAAAACATTTTCATAACCTTAAAAAGAAATTCCTGTACCTTTAGCTATTACCCTAACAGTCTTCATCCCCCTACTGTACCCTACCCAGCACCAGAGTCCTAAACAACCATTAATCTATATACTTGCCTATACTGGATATTTCACATAGATGTCAGGTAGGAGGTGGGACTCAACTTGGAGGCGGGGCTCAAACACTGGACCAAATTGAGGACTAGTTCAAACAGGGACTGGGTAGAAGCAGCTTTCCATAAGACAAACCCACCAGTGTGCCATGTCAGTTTACCATTGCCGTGGCAACACTGGAAGTTACTGCCCCTTTCCATTGCAACAACTGGGAAGTTACCTCCCTTTTCCTGGAAATTTCTGTATAATCTGCCCCTTAATTTGCATGTAATTAAAAGTGAGTATAAATATGACTGCAGACCTGCCTCTGAGCTGCTTCTCTGGGCACATTTGCCTATGAGGTAGCCCTGCTCTGCAAAAAGCAGTACTTTTGCTACTGCAGTCCACCACTGCTTCAATATAAGTTACTGTCTAACACCTTCACTTGCCCTTGAATTCTTTTCCTGAGTGAAGCCAAGAAACTGCCTGGACTAAGCCCCAGTTTGGGGGCTTGCTGCTCCTACATCAGATAAAGTCATATAGTGTGTGGCCTTCTGTGACCAGCTTCTTTCAATTAGCTTAATGTTTTCAAAGTAGTAGCACCTGACTGGGCATGGTGGCTCACGCCTGTAATCCCAACACTTTGGGAGGCTGAGGAGGGTGGATCATCTGAGGTCGGGAGTTTGAGACCAGCATGGCCAACATGGCGAAACCTTGTCTCTACTAAAAACACAAAATTCGCTGGGCATGGTGCCGCATGCCTGTAATCCCAACTACTTGGGAGGCTGAGGCAAGAGAATCGCTTGAACCCTGGAGGCAGAGGTTGTGGTGAGCCGAGATCACACCATTGCACTCCAGCCCGGGTGACAGAGCAAGACTCCATTTCAAAAATAAATAAATAAGTCAAGTTAGTAACATCATTTTAATAAAAATTTTCCCATTATGTTAATAGATACTAGTTCATTGTACATTTGGAAAATATAGAAACATAGAAAGATAGAAATCATCATTAGACTAGGGCCAGCTAATAATTTTTTGAAGAGATGGGGTCTCCCTATCTATGTTGCCCAGGCTGGTCTGGAACTCATGGGTTCAAGCAATCCTCCCACTTCAGCCTCCCAAAGTGCTGTGAATACAGACATGAACCACCACGCCTGGCCCGGAAAATCATTTATTTACTTTCTGTAATAGACATTAAGATTGTTTCCAGAGCCACGCTTGGTTGCTCATGCCTATAATCCCGGCACTTTGGGACGCCAAGGGAGGGGACTTGCTTGAGCCCAGGAGTTCTGGCAACATAGTGAGACTTTGTCTCTGAAAAAAATAAAAAATAAAAAAATTAGCAGGGCACAGTGGCACACACCTGTGGTCCCAGATGCTTGGAAGGCTGAGGTGGGAGGATCACTGGAGTCTGGGAGGTTGAGGCTGTAGTGAGCCGATATTGCGCCACTGCACTCCAGCCTGGGCCACGATGAGAAACTCTTAAAAAATGATAAGAACATTTGTTTCCCTCAGATCCTCATTAATACTTAATAATGGCAAAACCTGATATATTGACAAATGATAGGCAAAAAAATTCCCATTTTATTTACATTTTTCTGTTCTTCTGAGTACATTAGCTTTCATAAAATTTATTGATTGTTTGTATTCCTTTGATGAATTGCCTAATTGTATCCTTTTCCAATTTTCTATTGGATTGTTAGAATTTTTCTTATTGATTTTTTAGGAATACTCTCTATACTATGGACAGAAATACTTTGTTTTGTATGTTGAAAGTATTCTCTTCCAGTCAGTTAGGACTGGTTTTTGCTATCTTTTGTTGTGAAGTTTTAATTTTCAGGCATCTCAAGTCTATTTTTTTCCCTTGTGTCTTCAAGGACTTGTGTCTTCATTAGGACCTTCTTCCCCAGCCCCAAATTATAAAATACTGTCCTATATCTTGTTTTTTATGTTTATACTTTTATATAGCGAACTTTTTTAGTTTTTAATTTTTTATATATTTATTTTTGAGACAGGGTCTTGCTCTGTCATTGAGGCTGGAGTGCAGTGGCGCGATCTTGGCTCACCACAGCCAACCTGGGCTCAAGCAATTCTCCCACCTTGGCCTACTGAGTAGCTGGGACTACAGGTGCACGCCACCATGCCCAGATAATTTTCCTTAATTTTTTGAAGAGACAGGGTTTTGCCATGTTGGCCAGGCTGGTCTTGAACACCTGGGCTCAAATGACCCACCCCGCCTTGACCTCCCAAAGTGCTGGGATTACAGGGGTGAGCTACTGTGATTGGCCCAGAACTTATTTATATGTGGTATAATATAGAGGGGTGTTTGTTTGTTTGTTTGTTTTTGAGCTGGAGTCTCTGCTGCCTAGGCTGGAGTGCAGTGGCATAATCTTTACTCACTGCAACCTCCGCCCCCCAGGTTCAAGCAATTCTCCTGCCTCAGCCTCCTAAGTAGGTAGGACTACATGCGTACACCACCACACCCAGCTAATTTTTGTATTTTTAGTGGAGAGGGTTTCACCATGTTGGCCAGGGTGGCCTCGAATGCCTGACCTCAGGTGACCAACCTGCCTCCGCCTCCCAAAGTGCTGGGATTACAGGCGTAAGCCACCGTGCCCAGCTGGGATTTTTTTCTGAGTAAGTAATTTGTTATTCCAATGTCATTTATTCCTCTCTCCAAACATTTGGATTGCGGTTTTTATATATACTTTATCTATATTTACATATCTATATTTTAGCTCTATCTGTATCTATACTGAATCTATTTCCAGACTATTCAGAACTACTGATTATTGGTTCAATGTTGAGTTAATACCACACTGTCATTTACTAAAACTTTAAAAAATGGTTTGATGATGACCATCCCAGTTGCTATAAGCACCCCCATGCCCACCAGCAACCAGACTATGGTCCCTAAATACTATTTCTCACTAAAAAGAACCAAGGTTTTTTGGTGAAATGGCTGATTCCTAGTATGAGGCAGGAAATGTATAAAATGAGTCTGGGCATCTTGTCACACCAGAAAATAAGGAAACTACAAAAGAATATTAAGAACTTGCCAAAGCACTTAGAAGCAAACCTGAAGAGGCCAAAGCTGGGACAATATGAAGATCAAAATGAATAATAGTGGAGTAAAAGAACATTAAGTACTTGTAAATCTATGAGTTCAAAATGACACTAAAAAAATAATAATTGTGTAGTGAAAGGAGCCACTTACACTTCTATTCCATGATCCCTAGACCCATGGGGAGACTTTAGCATATAATGGTCTCTGATTCAAAGACTATACAGTACTGCATCCTAAGAGACAGAACCTCATCCTTTCAGACTTTTATCTCCTAAATGGCTGTATAACTGAGTCTTCAGTAAGCCATTTTACCTTTCAATTAGGTCAGCTACTTCTGGGCGATGAGATATGTGGTAAGACCAAATAATTCCATAGGCATGACCCCACTGCTGCAGTTCCTTTACCACGAAATGAGTTCCTTGATCAGACACAATGTTGTGGATGATGGCATTACCTTGACAAGGCATTCTGCAAGTTCAAGGATGGTACTGCTGCCAAAACGATTGTGGACAGCAAAGGTCAAACCACATCCAGAATCTGTATCTATTCCAGTAAGAACAGACCTCTGTCCCTCCCATGATGGAAAAGGTCCAGTGTAATTAATCTGCAATGGACGGCTGGTTGATTCCTATATGGAGGATTTCTAAGACTATGCCGAGGTTCAGTGATTCACCAGGAGGATTCATAGGTTGCAGCATATAGTTGCACTCACAGTTGTGACTTGTTACCGCCAAGGATACAAAGCAAATCACCCAAGGGAAAAGGTGCATGGGATGAAGTCTGAGGAAAAAGCACATGCTTCCAAGGATCCTCTCTGGGTAGAGTCACACAGGATGTACTCAATCTCCCCATCAGCTGTTGTGACAATATGTGTGAAATGTTGTCTACCAGAGAGGTTTGTTAAGAGACTCAGTGCCCAGGGATTTTATTGAGGGCTGGTCACACAGGCAGCTTCTTCCTGGAATATGCCAAAATTCGAGACTCCCTGAAGGAAAGTGGGAATCCAGCATAAACTATATGGTTTATATGGACAGTTTAGGCATGATATACCATTTTTATCCATTCTGGGAATGGTGAGAACCCTCCTGAAATCCAAGTTCCTAGATGCCAGCCAAGGGCCGAGCTCGTAAGCAGACCTTTCAAAGTATAGCAGTCAGGCCTGCTGTGTTAACTCTTTTCTGCCTGTTCCCCCTGGGGAGTAATAACAAGTCAGGGGCCCCATGTTGGTCTCTTCTGTCGTACATTCAGTGGGGGCAATAGCTAGGTCACACGGCAAGTTGGGGCCCATGCTGTTGAGTTCAAGCACAAAGCAAGGCAAAGGAAGTTAAATTTGGTGCCAGAAGCCGTCAAATGACAACTCTCAAAGCTGCTGCAATCTACTTTATTTATGTTTGGGAGCAACCCTCCAGGATTCCAGTGGACCTCTCCTTACAGGGAAACTTTAGAAGAAGGGGAAGGTTAGTGGAACAAAATACAAGGAGCTTCCTCGGCAACTAGTCTCGAGGCCACAACTGACACTCATCATCTTCTCCTCTACAATCCATTCTGGATTCCCCTCACCCTCATCTAGCATCTCTGCTGGTTACAAGGATTTGCCTGGTCATGTGATACAGACCCTCATTCCTGATGCCGCAAGCACCTTAATCCCAGGACCAGTGACTGTGTTAGCTTACACGGCACAAAGACTTTGTAGCCAGGTGCGGTGGCTCAGGCCTATAATCCTAGCACTTTGGAAGGCCCAGGGTAGGTTGATTGAGCTCAGGAGTTCAAGACCAGCCTGGGCAGCATGGTGAAACCCCATCTCTACTAAAAATACAAAAAATTAGCCAGGTATGGTGGCTCATGCCTGTAGTCCCAGCTACTTGGTAGGCTGAGGTAGGAGAACTTGAACCTGGGAGGCAGAGGCTGCAGTGAGCCTAGATCACACCACTGCACTCCAGCCTGGGTTACAGAGCAAGACTCCATCACAAAAAAAAAAAAAAAAAAAGATTGAAAGAGAGAGACTTTGCAGAGTCCCCAGGCAAATATGTGATTGAGTTAAGGATTTCAAGACAGGAAGATTATTCTGGAATATCCACGTAGATCCAAGGGAATTAAAAGGGAAAGAGGGAGGCAGGAGAGTCAGAGTCAGAGAAGCTATGATGATGGAAGAAGAGGCGTGATGCCACTGTTGGAACAGGGCTATGCGCCAAGGGATGCAGGTTCCCTCTAGGAGCTGGAAAATGCAAGGAACCAATTCTCCTTTAGAGCTTCCAGAATAATGCAACCTGCTGACTTTTTTTTTTTTTTTTTTTTTTGTAACGAAACAGGGTCTTAGGCCAGATATAGTTGCTTACACCTGTAATCCTGGCATTTTGGAAGGCCCAGTCAGACAGGTTACTTGAGCCCAGGAGTTCAAGACCAGCTTGGGCAACATGGTGAAACCCCATCTCTACAAAAAAATATAAAAAATTAGCTGGGCATGGTAGCCTGCATCTGTGGTCTCAGCTACTCAGGAGGCTAAGGTGAGAGGATCGCTTGAGCCTGGGAGGTCAAGGTGGTTGTGGTGAGCTGTCATCACACCGCTGCCCTCCAGCCTGGATGACAGAGTGAGACCCTGTCTTAAAAAAGAAAAGAAAAAAAAAAAGAGAGAGGGAGAGAGAGAGAGAGATCGGATCTAGCTCTCTCACCCAGGCTGGAGTACAGTGACACAATCATAGCTCACTGTAACTTCAAGCAATCCTTCCACCTCCTGACATCTTGATTTTAGCCCATAAGACCCATTTTTGGACTTCTGACTTCGAGACCTGCAAGATAACAAATTTGTGTTGTTTTAAGCCACTGAGCTTGTGATAAATTTTTACATCAGCAATGGGAAACTAATAGAATACGCCCTTCTCAGCCTGAGGTTACTGCACTTCTCCATTTACAATCAAACTGGACAAGGGAGTCCCACAAGGCACCCAAGTGATGCACATATTTTTCCCTACACCGTTGCATAACAGCATCCTTACCCTCTCCTGATAAAATTCAATTATCCTTACCAGAATGAAGACTCCCTTTCTTGTCTGCTGATCCCTTGCCATACAATACAAAGTGCCCAGTGCAGGCATAGCTTATAATTAACAGGACTCTTACTGTGGCCTCTGGAAAAAATGATCCCCTTTGGAGATCGGGACCTCTTAACCTGCAGAGTCCAGGATTGCAGAGATGGAGAAACACAATTCTGAAGTCTCAAGTAGGTAGTGATGGTGAGGCCACTTCTGCTTTCACCCCTTAGTTCCTGGATCCGTGTATTCTTCCTGTTGGGGACACAGTGCTATACATAGGTCTTCTATTCAAGGTAAACTTTGCATCATGGAGGATAGTGCCCATCCTTGCAAAGTATCTTCACCGAGCAGGCACATCAGCTCTGCCTTCAACAGGCCATTCTAATGCTCCATCAGGTCAGCAGCTTTTGGGTGATGCAGTAGACGATATAACCAGGGATCTCATGGTCATGGCCCACCCCTGCACATCCTTTAATACAAAGTGGGTCCCTGGTCTGGTGTGATGATATACTGCATGCTTTGCTGAGTCAATGCAAGCAAGAAAGGCAGAATCATACCTAGTATACGTGTCTATTCCTGCCAGAATCAACAATTGACCTTTCAATGTAGTCTACTTGCCACCAAGTTGCCAGTTAGTCACTTTGAGGGATGGTACTTTATCAATGACTCCATGTTGGTCTCTGCTGCAGGCAGATTGGACATACAATGGCGGACATTCAACCTGGATAAGTGAGGGCCCATACTGTGGGGTCTATGTACAGCCTTCCTCCCTGCCATCATGACTACTTTGCTCACATGCCCTTTATTCCAGAACGGAATGGGCAATGATAGAGGCTGGTTGATGCCAACTGGGAGAGTAATTTTGTCTTCTTGGTTGTTTAGTGCCTCTTCTGAGGCAGATGCTGTCATCAGTGTTAACATGTGAAATGAAGACCTTCATACTCAGTACCTGCTTCTGTATATTCACTCTCTGCCTCTATCCTTGGCTTCTTTTGCCCTCAGTCATCATCCTCTCATGCCCTGATCAGACAGATATGCCTTTCCCACTGCCCAGGAGTCTGTCTATTCTACTTCAAGCCATTTATCTTTCCAAACAAACTGAGTGACCAAGGTATCAAAGAAAAAACAGATCCGGAAATTAGTTAAAGTGATTAAAACAGATTTTACTCAGTAACTATTATAATAGGGGGAAAGGGACTTCGGTATAGAACTGGACTCAATTTGGCTAGGTTCAGTGACTCCTGCTTGCAATCCTAGCACTTTGGGAGGCCAAGGTAGGGGGATCACTTGAGCTCAGGAGTTTGAGACCAGACTGGGCAACTGTGATGTTTAATACTGAGTGTCAACTTGATCGGATTGAAGGATACAAAGTATTGATCCTGGGTGTGTCCATGAGGGCATTGCCAAAAGAGATCAACATTTGAGTCAGTGGGCTGGGGAAGGCAGATCCACCCTTAACCTGGTGAGCACGATCTAATCAGCTGCCAGCAAATATAAAGCAGGCAGATAAATGTGAAAAGGAGAGATCGCCCTAGCCTCCCAGCCTACATCTCTCTCCAGTGCTGGATGCTTCCTGCCCTCGAACATTCAACTCCAAGTTCTTCAGTTTTAGGACTTGGACTGGCTCTCCCTGCTCCTCAGCTTGCAGACAGCCTATTGTGGGACCTTGTAATCATGTAAGTTAGTACTTAATAAACTCTCCTCTCTCTATATATATATTACGCTATATCTGTATATCCTATTAGTTCTGTCCCTCTAGAGGACCCTGACTAATACAGATTTTGGTACCAGACGTGGTTTTAGAGGAACAGAATATTAAAAATGAAGTTCTTTTGTTGTTTTGGAGGGGTTTCTGGAGTTAGCTGCTTAATATGATTAGATCCAAAAATGCTACGGACTCTACTTCTAATAATGTGAAGAACACTGATAGCCCTTGGCATGAACTGTTTAAAGAGTTATGCAAAATAAATGCATTTAACACTCCTGATTCACTGCTCGTGAGAGTCAAGGACTTAATATCTTTGACCATATGTGGAGAACCAAGGAACATAATGAAGCTGATTGGTTGCTCCTAAGTTCAGTGGACGAAGTGATGAAAGAAAATGACGAACTTAGGGATCCTGTCTCCCAGCTTCCGAAGCAGATACTAAGCCTCTAATCTACTAAGATTGCCCTCAGTGTGAGTCTTATCTCCTGTAGAGAAAGAAATGAAATTGTGGAAAAACAGACACAAGCTCTTATCACGCAAGTGGCTGACCTGCAATGAAAGATACATACGCAGTCTCACCAGGTATCTACTGTTAAAGTGAGAGCATTGATTGGAAAATAATGGAACCTTGAAACTTGGAATGGGGCTGTGTGGGAGGACCATGGTGAAACTGGGGACACTGAGTTTGTAAACTCTGATGAATCTTTTTTGCCAGAAGGAACAGCTTCTCCATCTCCAGTAGTGGCAGCATCCCCTCCCCAACCCATACTGCCATCAGCCTTTCCACCCTTGTCTAAGGAGATAAACCCTGTGCTGCCCAAGCAAAAGTGATGGCCTCCCCTGAGGCAATTGCCAGGGAAAATAATGTTGATTCTCCTCAGGAGTCACCCCCAACACCCCTGTTTGTTTCTAGACCTATAACTAGACTAAAGTCCTGGCAAGCCCCTCAAGGTGAAGTTGAGAGTGTGACCCATGAGGAGGCGTGCTACATTCGAGAGGAATTTTTGAGTTCTCTAACTTATACAAACAGAAATGTGGAGAACAGGCATGGGAATGTATATTAAGGGTATGGAATTATGGTGGAAGGAACATAGAGTTGGATCAGGCTGAATTTATTGATTCGGGCCCACTAAGCAGGGACTCTGCTTTTAATGTTGCAGCTTGGAGAGTTGGAAAGAGTTCTAATAATTTATTTGCTTGATTAGCTGAAATATGGATTAACAGATGGCCCACTGTGAGTGAGCCGGAAACGCCTGACCTCCCTTGATTTAATGTAGAGAAAGGGATCCAAAGGCTTAGGGAGATTGGGATGGTGGAATGGATTAGTCACTTTAAACCTGCTCATCCCAGCTGGGAGGGTCCAAAAGATATACCCTTGACCAATGACTTGTGAAATAGACTTGGGAGGGCAGCACTGGCATCTTTGAAGAGCTCTGCAATTGCTGTTCTCTATATGTCAGATCTAATGGTGAGAACTGCAGTCACTCAACCACAAAATTTAAATACAATGGGCATAATTGGATCCCAAGGGGGCAGGGACCAAGTGACACCACTCAACCACCAAAGGCAAGATGGGCATGTCTACCATAATGGACAGCAGTGGCAAAGTGGCAATCAGAATAGTCTGACTCATGTAGAGCTCTGGCATTGGCTAATTAATCATGGTGTTTCTAGAAGTGAAATTGATAGGAAGCCAACTACATTGCTACTTAATTTATACAAGCAGAAAACTTCTAGGTCAAATAGACAAAAGACTAGGTTGAATTATAAAAACAGAGAATCATGGCCTCTCAATCAATTCCCAGACTTGAGCCAGTTTACAGGCCCAGAATCCCTCGAATGAAAGGGAGGCCGGGTCCCCTTGAGGAAGGACCCCACTACATTATCAACAATTTATGCAGTGAATCTTTCTCCAATCCTTCCCCAAGGAGACCTCCAGCCTTTTACCAGGGTAACTGCACTGGGGAAAGGGAAATGATCAGACATTTCAGGGACTACTGGACACCGGCTCTGAGCTGACGTTGATTCCAGGGGACCCAAAATGTCATTGTGTTAAAGTGGGGGCTTATGGAGGTCAGGTAATTAATAGAATTTTAGCTCAGGTCCAACTTACAGCGGCCCCAGTGAGTCCCCAGACTCATCCTATTGTCATTTTCCCAGTGCCAGAATGCATAATTGGCACAGACGCACTTAGCAGCTGGCAGAACCCCCACAATGGCTCCCTGACTGGTAGGGTGAGGACTACTACAGTGAGAAAGGCCAAATGGAAACCATTAGAGCTGCCTCTACCTAGAAAAATAGTAAATCAAAAACAATATGGCATCCCTGGAGGGATTGTGGAGATTAGTGCCACCATCAAGAATTGAAAGATGCAGGGGTGGTGATTCCCACCACATCCCAATTCAGCTCTCCCAATTGGCCTTGAAGAAGACAGATGGATCTTGGAGAATGACAGAAGATCATCATGAGCTTAACCAAGTGGGGACTCCAATTGCAGCTGCTGTACCAGATGTGGTTTCATTGCTTGAGAAAATTAATTCCTGATACCTGGTTGCAGCCACTGACTTGGCAAATCCCTTTTTCTCCGTTCCTGTCTATAAGGCCCACCAGAAGCAATTTGCCTTCAGCTGGCAAGGTCAGCAATATGCCTTTACTGTCCCACCTCAGGGATATATCAACTCTTCAGTGTTGTGCCATAATCTTATTTGGAGAGACCTTGATCACTTTTCACTTCCACAAGATATTACACTGGTCCATTACATTGATGATATTATGCTGATTGGATCCAATGAATAAGAAGTAGCGGCCGGGCACGGTGGCTCAAGCCTGTAATCCCAGCACTTTGGGAGGCCGAGACGGGCGGATCACGAGGTCAGGAGATCGAGACCATCCTGGCTAACATGGTGAAACCCCGTCTCTACTAAAAAAAACAAAAAACTAGCCGGGCGAGGTGGCGGGCGCCTGTAGTCCCACCTACTGGGGAGGCTGAGGCAGGAGAATGGCGTAAACCCGGGAGGCGGAGCTTGCGATGAGCTGAGATCCGACCACTGCACTCCAGCCCGGGCGACAGAGCGAGACTCTGTCTCCAAAAAAAAAAAAAAAAAAGAAGTAGCAAGCCCACTAGACCTATTGGTGAGACATTTGCGTGCCAGAGGATGGGAAATAAATCTGACTAAACTTCAGGATTTTCTACCTCAGTAAAATTTCTAGGGGTCCGGTGGTGTGGGGCCTATTGAGATATTCCTTCTAAGGGGAAGGATAAGTTGCTGCATTTGGCCCCTCCTACAACCAAGAAAGAGACACAATGCTTAGTGGGCCTATTTGGATTTTGTAGGCAACACATTCCTCATTTGGGTGTGTTACTCCAGCTCATTTATCGAGTAACCTGAAAGGCTTCAAGTTTTGAGTGGGGTCAGGAGAAGGCTCTGCAGCAGGTCCAGGCTTCTGTGCAAGCTGCTCTGCCACTTGGGTCATATGACCTGGCAGATCCAATGGTGCTTGAGGCATCAGTGGCAGATGGGGATGCTGTTTGGAGACTTTGGCAGGCACCCATAGGTGAATCACAGTGGAGGTCTCTAGGATTTTATAGCAAAGCTCTGCTATCTTCTGCAGATAACTACTCTCCTTTTGGCCTATTGCTGGGCTTTGATGGGAACTGAATATTTGACTATGGGTCATCAAGTCACCATGCGACCTGAACTGCCTCTCATTAACTGGATGCTTTCTGACCCATCTAACTATAAAGTGCGTTGTGCACAGCAGCATTCCATCATCAAATGGAAGTGGTACATACGTGATCGGGTTCAAGCAGGTCCTGAAGGCACAAGCAAGTTACATGCAGAAGTGGCTCAAATGCCCATGGGTCTTCACTCCTGCCACTCTCCCTTCTCTCCCCCAGCCTGCACCGATGGCTTGATGGGGAGTTCCTTCTGATCAGTTGATAGAGGAAGAGAAGACTAGGGCCTCGTTCACAGATGGCTCTGCATGATATGCAGGCACCACCCAGAAGTGGACAGCTGCAGCACTACAGCCCCTTTCCAGGACATCCCTGAAGGACAGCAGTGAAGGGAAATCTTCCCAGTGGGTGGAACTTCGAGCAGTGCACCTGGTTGCGCACTTTGCAGGGAAGGAGAAATGGCCCGGTGTGTGATTACATACTGATTCATGGGCTGTAGCCAATGGTTTGTCCGGATGGTCAGGGACTTGGAAGAAGCATGACTGGAAAATTGGTGGCAAAGAAACTTGGGGAAGGGGTATGTGAATGGACTTCTCTGAGTGGTCAAAAACCATGAGGATATTTGTATCCCATGTGAGTGCTCACCAACAGATGACCTCAGCAGAGGAGGTATTTTAATAATCAAGTGGATAGGATGACCCATTCTATGGACACCACTCAGTATCTTTCCCCAGCCACTCCTGTCATCGCCCAATGGGCCCATGAACAAAAGCGGCCATGGTGGCAGAGATGGAGGTTACGCATGAGCTCAGCAACATGGACTTCCACTCACCAAGGCTGACCTGGCTATGGCTACTGCTGAGTGCCCAATTTGCCCCCAGCAGAGACCAACACTGAGCCCTCGATATGACACCATTACTTAGGATGATCAGCCAGCTACCTGGTGGCAGATGATTATATTGGACCTCTTGTATCATGGAAAGGGCAGAGGTCTGTCCTCACTGGAATAGACACTTACTCCAGATATAGGTTTGCCTATCCTGCACGCAATGCTTCTGCCAAGACTACCATCCATGGACTCATGGAATGCCTTATCAACCGTCATGGTATATCACACAGCATTGCCTCTGACCAAGGCACTCACTTTACGGCTAAAGAAGTGCAGCAATGGGCTCATGCTCATGGAATTCGCTGGTCTTACCATGTTCCCTATCGTCCTGAAGCAGCTGGATTGACAGAATGGTGGAATAGCCTTTTGAAGTCACAATTACAATGCCAACCAGGTGACAATACTTTGCAGGGCTGGGGCAAAGTTCTCTAGAAGGCCATGTGTGCTCTGAATCAGCATCCAGTATATGGTAGTTTCTCCCATAGCCAGGATTCACGGGTCCAGGAATCAAAGGGTGGAAGTGGAAGTGGCACCACTCACCATCACCCCTAGTGATTCACTAGCAAAATTTTTGCTTCCTGTTCCTGCAACATTACGTTCTGCTGGCCTAGAGGTCTTAGTTCCAGAGGGAGGAACACTGCCACCAGGAGACACAACAATGATTCCATTAAATTGGAAGTTAAGATTGCCACCTGGACACTTTGGGCTTCTCCTACCTTTAAGTCCACAGGTTAAGAAGGGAGTTACAGTGTTGGCTGGGGTGATTGACCCGGTCAACATTTTTCATCAAGATGAAATCAGTCTACTACTCCGCAATAGTGGTGAGGAAGAGTAGGCATGGAATATGGGAAATCCATTAGGGCATCTCTTAGTATTAACATGCCCTGTGATTAAGGTCAATGAGAAACTACAACAGCCCAATCCAGGAAGGACTGCAAATGGCCCAGACTCCTCAGGAATGAAAGTTTGGGTCACTCCACCAGGGAAAAAAACACAACCTGCTGAGGTGCTTGCTAAAGGCAAAGGGATTACAGAATGAGTAGCAGAAGAAGGCAATCATCAATACCAGCTATGACCACGTGACCAAATGCAGAAATGGGGACTGAAATTGTCATAAGTATTTCCTCCTTTTTTTTGAGATGGAATCTTGCTCTGTTGCCCAGGGCTGGAGTGCAATGGTGCGATCTCAGCTCACTGCAACCTCTGCCTCCTGGGTTCAAGAGATTCTCCTACCTCAGCCTCCCAAGTAGCTGGGATTACAGATATGTGCCCTCATGCCAGGCTAATTTTGTATTTTTAGTAGAGATGGGATTTCACCATGTTGGTCAGGCTGGTCTCGAACTCCTGACCTCAGGTGATATGCACATCTCGCCTCCCAAAGTGCTGCAATTACAGGCTGGAGCCATCATGCCCGGCCATTTCCTCCTTCTTTTGCAAGAAACATGTTTATGCATGTATATATTTTTAAAAATCTTTATTTTATTTCCTTTTCCTTTACCATGTGACAAAATTTATTGACTTCATATCAGCTTTTAAGTATCGTTAACTTTATGTAATAGCATTTGAGTTGGGGATTGTTGCATTTACAGTTGTACGAAGGATAGTTGTATTATGTTGGGCATAATTATGACCTTAATACCTGGGTGATGAAATAATCTGTACGACAAACCTTCATGACACCTAAGTAACAAACCTGCACGTGTAACCCTGAACTTAAAAAAAAAAAAAAAAGTGTTGAATGACACAGGGTTCGAAGCTTCTTGCCTACACAGCTTGCTTGTGCCTATAGTCTAGCTTGTGCTTGATCCTGGATGTACCACTTCTATCTCCTGAAATAGAGTTGCTGTGCTTGGTGGCTCTGATGGAAACCAACTGACGAAGGGCAAGTGTAGCCCTATGGTTGTTTGGTGCTTCATGGTCAGGCTTTTCACCTCTCTCAGTGCCCAGTATCATGCTAATAGCTTTTCTTAAGGCATATAACTCTCTACTATGGATAGAATGACTATGATCCAGAAACCCAGGGCTGCTTGTGATTCTCCCATTCAGTCTTGCCATAAACTCCATTGGGGTTCTTTCCCTACCGCCGACATGTTTAATGCTATAGGATCCGCTGGTTGTTTGGTTCAAGCAGCAAGGCCACTTGCACGACAACACAGACCTGTTTCAGAGCCCTTTCCTTTTCTAGAAACCTGGTACATGGGTAAAGCAGCATTGCCTGATTGGACTAACTTGCCTTCAGAATCTGAAGAGAGCTAAGATTTGTTTTTTGTTTTTTTTTTTTTGACAGAGTTTTGCTTTGTCACCAAGGCTGGAATGTAGTGGTGCGATCTCAGCTCGCTGCAACCTCCACCTCCGGGGTTCGAGTGATTCTCCTGTCTCAGCCTCCCAGTAGCTAGGATTACAGGTGCTCACCCATCACACCCGGCTGATTTTTGTATTTTTAGTAGAGACAGGGTTTCACCATGTTGGCCAGGTTGGTCTCGAACTCCTGACCTCAAGTGATTCACCCGCTTTGGCCTCCCAAAGTGCTGGGATTATAGGTAGGGGCCACTGTGCCCAGCAGCAATTTATTATTTACTTCAAGTGAAATAATCTCATCATGCCCCTGATCACTTTTCACTCTTGCATCAAGTTCCTGAGTCTTTACAGGGTTTATTTCACATCTCTGAAGTGAATGTAGCTTCCAGCATCATAAGGGCTTCCAGCATTATAGCCACATCTTGCTCATTCCACCTGAGAGCATGATGCCATTTATCAAAATGATGTTGAACAGGATGTTGACATAGTCCAGATCTCTTCGGACTGTAGGATGACAGAGGACAGGAGAGTTAACATAACCGTAGGGCGAAGCCATACGTTTTTGTTGTGGTCTATTCCACATGAATGCGAACTGTTTCTGATCCTATTTTCTTATAGGGATAGGAAAGATTGTAGTCACCAAATCAAAAGCCATAAGCCATGTACCTAGGACCATGTTAATCTACTCTAGCAAAGATACGTCATCTGGGACAGTGCTACAGTTGATGCTATTGGTGCCACAGTTGGTTGAGTTTGAGAGTCTACTGACATTCTACAATATCCTTTTAGTGTTTGCAGGGGGAGGACTGGTAAATTAAATGAAGCTATATGAGGATTACCAACCCTGACTCTTAAAATGTCTAACCATAGTCCTAATTTTCACCATCTCCTCCAGTACATATTTATTATCTTGGCCAGGGAACAAGTGCACTTTTGGAACCTACTACTTCCCCTTCCCCACTATGCTAGTTTTCACAAGACCATGAAAAGGGGAACAACACACACTGGGGCCTTTCAGAGAGTGGAGGGTGGGAGGAGAAACAGGCTAATGATCTAGTATGTTCCAATTACGGAGCTCAGTCATATGTTGCTTAACAATGGGATATGTTCCAGGAAATGTGTCATTAGGCAATTCTGTCGTCGTGTGAACATCATAGAGTGTACTTAACAAACCTAGATGGTATAGCCTACTACACACCCAGGCTGTGTGGTAGAGCCTATTGCTCCAAAGCTACAAACCTGTACAGCATATCACTACTGAATACTGTAGGCAACTGGAACACAATGGTAAGTATTTGTATATCTAAACAGAAAGGTACTATAAAAATATGATATAAAATATAAATAACGATATGCCTGTATAGGGCGCTTACCGTGAATGGAGTTTGTGGACTGGAAGTTGCTCTGGGTGAGTCAGTAAGTGAGTGGTGAGTAAATGTGTCAGCCCAGGACATTACTGTACCTACTGTAGACTTTATAAACCCTATGTGCTTAGGCTATACTACACTGGTTTTTGTTTTTTTTTTTTGAGACGGAGTCTCACTCTTGCCCAGGCTGGAGTGCAGTGGCATGATCTCAGCTCACTGCAAGCTCCACCTCCTGGGGTCACACCATTCTCCTGCCTCAGCCTCCCAAGTAGCTGGGACTACAGGCGCCCACCACCACGCCTGGCTAATTTTTTGTATTTTTTAGTAGAGACGGGGTTTCACCGTGTTAGCCAAGATGGTCTCAGTCTCCTGACCTCATGATCCACCCGCCTCGGCCTCCCAAAGTGCTGGGATTACAGGAGTGAGCCACCACACCCAACTACGCTTGTTTTATAAACTTTTTCTTCAATAATAAATTAGCGTTAGCTTACTGTAACTTTTTTACTTTATAAACTTTTTCATTTTTTAAGAACTTTTTGACTCTTGTAATAACACTTAACTTAAAATATAAAATACATCATACAGCTGAGCAAAAATATTTTCTTTCTTTATATCCTTATTCTATAAACTTTTTTCTATTTTTAAAATTTTTTATTTTATTTTATTTACTTATTTATTTTGAGACGGAGTCTTCTCTGTCACCCAGGCTGGTGTGCAGTGGCGTGATCTCGGCTCATTGCAACCTCCACCTCCAGGGTTCTAGCAATTCTTCTGCCTCAGCCTCCTGAGTAGCTGGACTACAGGCACGTGCTACCATGTCCGGCTAATTTTTTAATATTTTTAGTAGAGACAGGGTTTCACTGTGTTAGCCAGGATGGTCTCGATCTCCTGACCTCGTGATCTGCCCACCTTAGCCTCCCAAAGTGCTGGGATTGCAGGCATGAGCCACCACACTGGCCTTTATTTTTATTTTTTAAACGTTTTTGTGAAAAACGAAGACACGGCCTGGCACAGTGGCTCACACCTGTAATCCCAGCACTTTGGCAGGCTGAGGCGGGCGGATCATGAGGTCAGGCATTCAAGACCAGTCTGGCTAACATGGTGAAACTCCGTCTCTACTAAAAAATACAAAAAATTAGCCAGGCATGGTGGTGGACGCCTGTATTCCCAGCTACTTGGGAGGCTGAGGCAGGAGAATGGCGTAAACCCGGGAGGTGGAGGTTGCAGTGAGCCAAGATCACACCCCTGCACTCCAGCCCAGGCGACAGTGTGAGACTCCATCACAACAAAAAAACAAAAACAAAAATCAAAAAACGAATCAAAAATCAAAAAACGAAGACACAAATACGCACGAACCTAGGCCTACACAGGATCAGGTTTGCCAATATCACTGTCTTCCACCTCCACATCTGGTCCCACAGGAGGGTCTTCAGGGACAATAACACATATGGAGCTATCATCTCTTAGGATGACAATGCCTTCTTCTAGAATAAATCATGATGGACAGAACCTACCTGAGGCTACTTTACAGTTAACTTCTTTTTATATAAATAGAAGAAGTATACTTTATTTTATTATTTTTTGTTGTTGTTGAGATAGAGTTTTGCTCTGTCACCCAGGGTAGAGTGCAGTGATGCAATCTCGGCTCACCGCAACATCTGCCTCCTGGGTTCAAGTGATTCTCCTGTCTCAGCCTCCTGAGTAGGTGGGATTACAGGCAGGCACCACCATGCCTGACTAATTTTTGTATTTTTAGTAGAGATGGGTTTCATGTTGGCCAGGCTGGTCTTGAACTCCTGACCTCAAGAGATTCACTTGCCTTGGCCTCCCAAAGTTCTAGGATTACAGACATAAGCCACCATGCTGGACCTGAGTACACTTTAAAATAACCACTTAAAGTATAGTATAGTAAATGCATAAGCCAGTATTGTCATTATCAAGTGTTACATACTGTACATAATTGTATGTGCTATACTTTTATACAACTGGCAGTGGAGTAGGTTTATTTATACCGGCAACACCACAAACACGTGAATAATGTTATGCTATGACATGACAACTGTGCCATCATAGGCAACAGGAATTTTTTACCTCCATCATAATTTTATGGGACCACTGTTATATAAGCAGTTCATTGTTGACCAAAGCATTGCTATGTGTCACATACTGCATGTCTATTTCGATTATACATTTGAGGACTGAGGAAATGGCCACTGGATGAGTCTCTAGATGCAGTGAACTCAGTGTGAGCTGTAAGCTGTCCCTAAGCAGGGGATCATTTATTACCTGATCCCTGTATGCCTCTCTTCTAACAGTGGAACCATGATGACACTTCAGGTCTCTGAATGTCATCAGAGTCAACCTGGACCTTAAGTCCAATGGTCCTTGTGCATAGTTATCCATGTTAGCCAAGTAACTATAGCCAAGTAAATGGCTATAGTTCTCTTTGGGAAAGGATGGAGGCAAACATTACTATACTATGTACACTTGCTGAGGTGTTGCAAGATCTTTCCTTCTGGAGATCCAACCTCTTCTGAAGTCAATGGACTCTGGATCCGAAAACTGGCTCAGTTCCAAAAACTGGGCAAGGGCTTATGACTCTTTATTGGGGTGACTGTTCTTAACCTCCTGATCATACATCCTTGATTTCTTTTGATCATATAGATTGAGTATACCAGTTTGGTGGCCCATCTGTTTCATTTTTTAAAATTTATTTATTTATTTATTTATTTATGAGACAGAGCCTTGGTCTGTCACCCAGGCTGGAGTGCACTGGCATGATCTCAGTTCACTGCAACCTCCACCTCCCAGTTTCAAGCGATTCTCCTGCCTCAGCCTCCTGAGTACCTGGGATTACAGGTGCAGGCCACCACACCTGGCTAATTGTTGTCTTTTTAGTAGAGACAGAGTTTCGCCATTTTAGCCAGGCTGGTCTGGAACTCCTGACATCAGGTGATCCACCCACCTCAGCCTCCCAAAGTGCTAGGTTTATGGTTATGAGCCACCACACCCAGCCTTGGTGGCCCATCTATTTTTATAACAGGAACATGTATTAGTTAGGGTTCTCTAGAAAAACAGAACTAATAGGATGTTTACATAAAAAGAAACAGATTTATTATGAGGAATTGGCTCACACAATTACAGAGACTATCAAGTCCAAAATCTGCAGGGTGGGCTGGCAAGCTGGAGACCCAGATGAGCTTATGCTGTAGTTCAAGCCCAAAGCCTACCGGCTGTAGAGCCAGGAAGAGCTGATGTTGCAAATTAAGTCCAAAGGCTGTCTGCTGGAGAATTCCCTCTAACTCAGGAGAGGCTGGTTTCTCTCTCCTATTCAGGTTTTGAACTGGTTGAATGAGGACCACCCACACTGTCATGAGTAACCTGCTTTACTCAAATTCCATTGATTTAAATGTTAATCTCATCTAAAAACACCCTCAGAGAAACACTGCGAATAGTATTTGTGTGTACTCCTTGGCCCAGCCAAGTTGACACATAAAATTAGCCATTACAGACACCACATTCTATAACTATCTCCATAAATCTCTGCAAATAAGACTCCCCTGACTGTCCCTTTGACCTTGTCATACTTTATGATCATTGTGTCCATATGGTTTCTAATGATGAAGTGTCACCATCTAGACTCTGTTTCAGAGTCATATCGTTGCCAGTCCTATCAGGGAGCCTAGTTCTGTAAGGACCTCTCCTGCCATCAGTTCTATCTGTCTTGTTTTTCTAAGACCAGCCGAGCGGGCGCAAAAGAACCAGCGGGTAGGCAAGTGTAGGAGCAAAACTGCACAGTTTATTTTGGTAACCTAAGGTGTGCGGGAGAAGTCTGTCGGCCTCCGGCAAAGGAGGCCGGCAGAGTACCCCCGCGGTGGGGCTCTCGGAGGGACTTCCCACAGTCCCGACATCCCGACAGGAGTGGGGCTGCAAGAAGGCCGCGTGGCTCAATGTCGGAGAGCGGCTTTTCTAGGAGTGGGAGGGCAATAGGTGGGGCATGGGCGTGTCAGGGGCGTTCCGCAGGTGCGACCAGGTAAATCTTGGTCTCTTCAGATTGACGTCATCTGGCGCATGCCCAGTTGGTCTGCACCCTCCCTGGGCGCCGGCTGCATTTTCGCGCGCGCGGGAAGAGTTGGGGGTGGGGGGAGGAAGAACCCGGAAGTGCACCATCTTGCCTCGGTTCGTCCAAACACTATCCTCCGGAGGAGAGCCACAGTTGACCTTCTTAGTGAGTGACACAGATGCCGCTCTTCCCAGGACATTCCTTATTGGCTTGGTAAATGATGTATCCTCTGGGCCCTTCTGTGGTACAGAATAATCTGGAGGATTTTTCTACTTTTCTAGAATATCCATTTCAGCATGCCCACTTCTCAGAGCCATTCAACCCTTTCTTCTACTACCTGTCATGTCCCTTAGGCCAGGGGTGCCCAACCCCTGGGCCATGGACGGGTACTGGTTCATGGCCTGTTAGGAACCGGGCTGCACAGCAGGAGGTGAGCAGGCGAGTGAGCATTACTGCCTGAGCTCTGCCTTCTGTCAGATCAGCAGTGTCACTAGATTCTCATAAAAGCATGAACCCTATTGTGAACTGTGCATGCCAGGGATCTAGGTTACGTGCTCCCTATGAGAGTCTAACTAATGCTTGATGATCTGAGGTGGGAGTTTCATCCCAAAACCAATACCCCTCCCCACCATCCATGGAAAAACTGCCTTTCGCAAAACTGGTCCCTGTTGCCAAAAAGGCTGGGGGCCGTTGCCTTAGTCCATAGCAAGTGGTTTAAAAAAAAAAAAAAAAAAAAAAAGGCCGGGCACGGTAACTCATGCCTGTAATCCCAGCACTTTGTGAGGTCGAGGTCGGAGATGACTTGAGATCAGGAGTTTGAGACCAGCCTGACCAACATGATGAAACCATGCCTCTACTAAAAATACAAAAAAATTAGCCAGGCTTGGTGATGCACACCTGTAATTCCAGCTACTCAGAAGGCTGAGGCAGGAGAATCCCTTGAACCCGGGAGGTGGAAGTTGCAGTGAGCCGACATCGTGCCATTGCACTCCAGTCTGGGCAACAGGAGCAAAACTCCATCTAAAAAACAAAAACAAAAACAAACAAAAAAAACCTATCTGTCACAACAATTCTGTTCTGGCACCTGGCATCTAACTTCAGTTACTATGGACATCATCTTTTCTATGTTTCTAGAAGGCATCAACAGAGAAAGTTAGCACTACCTCCTCGGGTTCTTGCCAAAGCATTAAATCCAATATTCTGCAAGAGAGCTCTGAAATCAATAACATTTTCTTCATTCAACCTTATATTCTGGCCTGCTGATCAAGCACCTTCAGAGACCAAAAGCATGCACAATACCCCAGCACATATTGGCAGTCTTATAGCTCTTTTTGGAATACAGTCTCTTTCCTCCCTTATCAAGCCCAACACATTCTTAACTGGCTTATACAGGCACACCTCAGAGATATTGCAGGTTCAGTTCAAGATTGTTGCAATAAAGTGGGTCACAATTTTTTTTTTTTTTTTTTAGATGAAGTCTTGCTCTGTTGCCCAGGCTGGAACGCAATGGTACAGTCTCGGCTCACTGCAACCTCTGCTTCCTGAGTTCAAGCAATTCTCCTATCTCAGCCTCCAGAATAGCTGGGACCACTGGCTAGTTTTTGTATTTTTAGTAGAGATGGAGTTTCATCATGTTGGCCAGACTGGTTTAGAACTCCTGACCTCAAGTGGCCCGCCTGCCTTGGCCTCCCAAAGTGCTGGGATTAAAGGCGTGAGCCACCGCACCTGGCCTTTTTTTCTTTCTTTTTTGTTTTTGTTTTTGCTTTTGAGGCAGGGTCTTGAGCTGTTACCCAGGCTAGAATGCAGTGGTGCTAGACTTGGCTCACTGCAGCCTCAACCTCTCAGGCTCAAGCCATCCTCCCACCTCAGCCTACCAAGTAGCTGGGACTACAGGCATGTGCCACCAAGCCTGGCTAATTTTTGTATTTTTTGTAGAGGTAAAGTTTCGTCAAATTACCCAGGCTAGTCTCCAACTCCTGGGCTCAAGTGCTCTGCCTACCTTTCCTCCCAAAGTGCTAGGATTATAGCATGAGCCACTGAGTCCAGCCTTTTTTTGTTTTTTGTTTTCCAATCCCGCGCCTTCTATAACAGAATTTTTTGTTTGTTTCCTACTGTATATGTAAAAGTTATCTTTATACTATACTGTAGTCTATGAAGTGTGCAATAGCACTATGTTTGAAAAAATAATGTCCATACCTTAATCTCAAATACTTTATTGTGAAAAAAAATGCTAATGAAACTAACCCTTCGGCCGGGCGCGGTGGCTCAAGCCTGTAATCCCAGCACTTTGGGAGGCCGAGACGGGCGGATCACGAGGTCAGGAGATCGAGACTATCCTGGCTAACACGGTGAAACCCCGTCTCTACTAAAAAAATACAAAAAACTAGCTGGGCGAGGTGGCGGGCGCCTGTAGTCCCAGCTACTCGGGAGGCTGAGGCAGGAGAATGGCGTAAACCCGTGAGGCGGAGCTTGCAGTGAGCTGAGATCCGACCACTGCACTCCAGCCTGGGCGACAGAGCGAGACTCCGTCTCAAAAAAAAAAAAAAAAAAAAAAAAAAAAAGAAACTAACCCTTCAGCAAATCATAGTCTTTTTGTTGGTGGAGGGTCTCGCCTGGAAGTTGATGGCTGCTGACTGATCACTGTGGTGATTGTTGAAGGTTGGGGTGGCTGTGGCAATTTCTTAAAATAAGACAATAAAGAAGTTTGCTGCATCAATTGACTCTTCCTTTCATGAAAGAGTTCTCTGTAGCATGCCATGTTGTTTGATAGCATTTTATCCACGGTTGAACATCTTTCAAAATCAGAGTCAATCCTCTCAAACCCTGCTGCTGCTTTATTAACTAAGTTTATATGATATTCTAAATCCTTCATTGTCATTTCAACAATGAAGGATTCAGCATCTTCACCAGGAGTAAATTCCATCTCAAGAAACCGCTTTTCTCTGCTCATCCATGAGAAGCAACTCACGCATTCAAGTTTGATCATGCAATTGCAGCAATTCAGTCCCATCTTCAGGCTCCACTTCTAATTGTAGTTCTCTTGTTTTTTCCACCACATCCGCAGTTACTTCCTCCACTGAATGCTCGAACCCCTCAAAGTCATCCATGAGGGCTGGAATCAACCTCTTTTAAACTCCTGTTAATGTTGCTATTTTGACCTCCTGCCATGAATCACAAATGTCCTTAACAGCATCTAGATTGGTGAATCCTTTCCAGAAGGTTTTTGATTTATTCTGCCAAGATCCGTCAGAGGAATTGCCATCTATGGCAGTTACAGCTTTAGGAAATGTATTTCTTAAATAATAAGACTTGAAAGTCAAAATGACTCCTTGATCCGTGGGCTGCAGAATGGATGCGAGCTAGCAGGCATGAAAACAACATTCATGTCTTCGTGCATCTCTGTCAGAGCTCTTGAAGCATTTTTGATGAACCGTAGCATTTTGAAAGAAATCTTTTTTTCTGAGCAGTGGGTCTCGACAATGGGCTTAAAAGAGTAAAGAACGCCATAAACAGATGTGCTTCATCTAGGCTTTATTGTTCCATTTCGAGAGCACAGGCAGAGTAGATTTAACTTTTTTTTTTTTTTTTTTTTTTGAGATGGAGTCTCGCTCTGTGGCCCAGGCTGGAGTGCAGTGACGTGATCTCAGCTCACTGCAACCTCACCAAGGTGCTGGGATTATAGGCGTGAGCCACTGTGCCCAGCCAATTTAACGTAATATTCTTAAGGCTGCTTGGATTTTCTGAATGGTAAATAAGTACTGACTTCAACTTAAAATCACCAGCAATGTTAGCTTCTAACAGGAAAGTCAGTCTGTCCTTTGAAGCTCTGAAGCCAGGCATTGACTTCTCTCTAGCTAAGAAAGTTCTAAATGGCAACTTCTTCCAAAAGAAGGCTGTTTTGTCTACATTGAAACTCCATTGTTTATCACAGTCACCTTCATTAGTCATCTTAGCTAGAGCTTCTAGATAACTTGCTGCAGCTTCTACATCAGCACTTGCCACTTCACCCTGCACTTTTATGTAAACAGAGACAGCTTCTTTCCTTAAACCTCATGAACCCAACTATGCTAGCTTCAAACTTTTTTTTTTTGCAGCTTCCTCTCAGCCTTCATAAAACTGAAGAGTGTTAGGGCCTTGCTCTGGATTAGGCTTTGGCTTAAGGGAATGTTGTGGTTGCTTCGATCTTATATCCAGACCTCTAAAACCTCCTCCATATCAGCAATAAGGCTGTTTGGCTTTCTTATCACACAGAAAGGGTGTGGCCTTGGGTAACGTGGCTCTCTGCCACTGAGGCAATCCCTGAGGAAACTGCTAGCTGAATGTTGCCTGTCAACAGCACTCCCAGAATCTGGGGCAATAAGTCTTTGACAGAGGGATGATCGGGGTGGGGTATCTCAGTGTCCATCTTAGAAGATTATGAATTAGAGAGACTTAAGGGATACATCAACCACATATATTGTATTGATCATATGTTCTGATTCAACCATAAAAAAGATTTATGTGGCTGGGCATGGTGGCTCACGCCTGTAATGCCAGCACTTTGGGAGGCCAAGGTGGGAACGTTGCTTGAGTCCAGGAGTTCAGCCTGGGCAATGTAGTGAGACCCCCATCTCCACAAAAAATACAAAAATTAACTGGGAGTGGTGGAATGTGTCTGTAGTCCTAGCTACTTAGGAGACTGAGGCAAGTGGATCACTTGAGCCTAGGAAGTTGGGGCTGCAGTGAGCTATGATCACACCACTCCACTCCAGCCTGGGCAACCGAGCAAGACTCTATCTCCAAAAAAAAAAAAAAAAAAGAATAAAAAAAAAAGGAATGATGTGACAGTCAGGGAAACTGGAATACTAAACAATGATATTAAAACATTATTGTTAGTTTTTAGGTGTCATAATGGTATTATTTTTCTACAGAGCTCTTATCCTTTAGAAATACATACTAAAATGTTTATGAATGAAATGCTATGCTATAGATTACAAGTGGGTTGGAGTATACATGAAATAAGAGTGACTATGAGTTGCTGGTATGTGTCGAAGACAAACAATGGCCCCCTAAAGATGACCGCATCCTAATTTGCAGAATTTGTGAACATGTTACCTTACATAGCAAAAGAGACTTTGCAGATGTGATCAAGTTAAGGATCTTGGGATGGGGAGCTTAACCTTTTCCACATGGCCACAATATAATCACAAGGGTCCTTATAAGAGGAAGGCATGAAGGTTAAAGTAAAAAAAAAAAAAAAAGTTCACATGTGAATGGAAGTAAAGGGGAGCAGAGTCAGAGTCAAAGACAGGAGACGCTACACTGCTGGCTCTGAAGATGGAGAAAAGAGTCACCAACCAAGGAATTTGGGCAGCTTCCAGAGGCTGGACAAGGCCAGGAACACATTCCTTCCTAAAACCTTTAGAAAGAGTGCAGTCCTGCTGACGCCTTGATTTTAGCCTTCTGACCTCCAGAACTATAAGAGAATAAGTTTGTATTACTTTAAGTCACTAAATGTATTATTTATTTATTTATTTATTTTGGAAACAGGATCTTGCCCTGTCACTCAGGATGGAGTACACAGAGGCATGATCTAGGCTCACTGCAACCTCCACCTCCTGGGCTCCAGTAATCCTCTGGCCTCAGTCCCCCAAGTAGCTGGGACCACAGGCACCCACCAATCTGTCTGGCTAAATTTTTTGTATTTTTTGTATAGATGGGGTTTCACCACATTGCCCAGGCTCGTCTGGGCATGTGATCCTCCCGCCTCGGCCTACCAAAGTGCTGGCATTACAGGCATGAGCCATCAAGCCCGGCCTTCTTCAACATTTTTTTAAGCCCATATCTTAGTATGTTCTTCCACATTTTATCTCCCTAACACCTTTTCGATTGTTTTACCAAGTTTCTGTTTAAACAATGAAGTATTTTATTGAAATTTTATTGAATATGCAGATTAATTTGGCAGAATTAATTTCATATTAGAGGTGAATGTAATAGGCTGTTCCTGTTAGTCTGAGCTGATTGTGTATACCTAGTGGGAAGATTCAGGCTATCGTCCCTTCTAAGTTTCAGGAATTGAAGGGAAGTCTGTGGTTCTCCAGTCACCCCACCTATGACAGAATGCACAAGTTCTATTCAAACAGAAGAGAGCGAAAAATGACCACCTGGGGCCTGGCGTAGTGGCTCACTCCTGTAATCTCAGCACTTCGGGAAGCAAAGGTGGTGGAGAACTTGAGTCCAGGAATTTGAGACAAGCCTGGGCCACATGGTGAAACCCCATCTCTACAAAAAAAGCAAAAAATTAGCCAGGCCGCTCAGGGGGCTGGGGTGGGAGGAACGATTGAGCCCAGGAAGCTGAGGTTACAGTCAGCTGTGATCCCTGCAAATGCACTCCGGCCTGGGCAACAGAGCCAGACCCTCTCTCAAAAAAAAAGACCACTTGACCTTTCAAGATGCATTCTACAATACAGCTTTACTACCACAATGTAAATATTTTAAGCCCTGTATGTTCCCTTATGCATATTCTCAGTTGGCTCATAATTAGCATTTCTAATTATTTTTATTTTTATTTTTTGAGACAGAGTCTCTCTGTGTAGCCCAGGCTGGAGTACAGTGATGTGATCTCGACTCACTGCAAACTCCGCCTCCTGGGTTCAGGCCATTCTCCTGCCTCAGCCTCCTGAGTAGCTGGAACTAGAGGCGCCCGCCACCGTGCTCGGCTAATTTTTTTTTGTATTTTTAGTAGAGACGGCATTTCACCGTGGTCTCGATCTCCTGACCTTGTGATCCTCCCGCCTCGGCCTCCCAAAGTGCCGGGATTACAGGCGTGAATCGCGCCCGGCCAGCATTTCTAATTATATTCTCTGAAATCACCAACATATTTTAGATAGCTGACTGAATTATGGAGCTCAATGGAGTGGAAGAACATAAGCGGAACTGATCCTGAGCATTTTGAAGGATGCCTTGGAGACTAACAAAATAAAAAAAATTTAAAAGTGATGGGGGAAGTGGAGGCTAGTGAAAGGAGCAGCAAAATTTAGGTATTAATGTTGATGTGGGCCAGGAACAGTGGCTCACACCTGTAATTCCAGCAGTTTAGGAGGCCGAGGCGGGTAGATCACTTGAGGTCAGGAGTTCGAGACCAGCCAGGCCAACATGGTGGAACCCCGTCTCTACTAAAAATATAAAAATTAGCTTGGCGTGGTGGCACACACCTGTAATCCTAGCTACTCGGGAGATGAGGCACAAGAATCGCTTGAACCCTGGAGGCAGAAGTTGCAGTGAGCTGAAATCGCGCAGCTGCATTCCAGCCTGGGCAACAGACCAAGACTCTATCTCAAAAAAAAAAAAAAAAAAACACAGTTGATGTGACCTCATTGCCTAGACTTGTGAAGTTTTGCAGTATTTTAATTTTATGAGTAATAAGTAGTTTGCTAAGCAAAAATATAGCACAGTACCTCCTTTATAACTATTAGATTGCTTTGGCACAGCAAAAATACTCTGACAATTTACTTCAGATATGAATCAATTAAGAAATTGAATTTCACTTAAAGTAAATCTGTAAATTGTATTTCTAAGATCTTATTTTCATATGGTTCATTTTTATCTTGTTAATTGTCTGAACTGAGCATATTTAAAAATAAGTTACGCCAGGTGCGATGGCTCATACCTGTAATCCCAGCGCTTTGGGAGGCTGAGGCGGGCAGATCACGAGGTCAGGAGCTCGAGACCAGCCTGACCAACATGGTGAAACCCCATCTCTACGAAAAATACAAAAATCAGCTGGGAGTGATGGCGCACCTGTAATCACTTGAACCCAGGAGGCGGAGGTTGCAGTAAACGGAAATTGCACCATCGCAATCCAGTCTGGGCAACAGAGTGAGACTCCATCTCAAAATAAATAAATAAATAAATAAATAAATAAATAAATAAATAAATAAATAAAATGAAAAAATAAAAACAAGTTAGATAAGGCTTTTAAGTAACAGTAGCGTGAATAAAAAGCATTATTATAGAATTTAAAAATAAATTTCTAGTTAGATGAAATCTCCCAAATGATAGCATTAATAAAAAGTGTCATAATTCTCCAACAGCTGCTCATTTTTGTTTCTTCTACTTAGTGCCACTTAGACAACATACATTGTCTTTTCTGGTATTTAAAAAGCGAACAATTATGGATATTAAAACAAGTATCAGAAGTGTTGGTGTATGTGTGTTGTGTACATGTGTTTCTTTGAGGATCTGTCTGAAATTCTCCTTAAGCCAAGTCGACCTGATCTCAGGTAGCTCTTGCCACTGTAGTCAACTGACATTCCACTGGGGGTAGCTGTTGAAATAGAGTTTTGAGCACTGCCCATCCCAGCTGCTGCAAACCCAACATGGCCACTGCGGGGGCACCAAAGTGGGAGGTTAGGGAGCCTGGAGTTGAAAACCTCAGACTTGCATTCTTTCCAAGGAGAGTTTCCAGTGGCTGAAGAATCTATTTACCGGCTGAGGAAAGGAGAAGAGGTGAGCTTGACTTGGTCATTGGAGCAAACAGGTCTAGAGGATAAGCAAACAAGTCCAGTAAAAACATCCGAAAACCTAGAACCATCTCAGGTTAACCACCTGTCCCATGTGAAGAGTCAGGGTACATCGTGGGAGCGAGTCCACAGTTGTAGACAGGGGCACAGAGGAACCAGGGTCAGAGGCAGCCTCAGGAAAGGTGAAGGTTCAGAAGTGAAGGTTCCACCTCACAGGACAAGAGAAACATGCCCTGAGCATTTTTGTCTCTGTTTTCTTTGATTTTACTCTCTGAAACCATCCTTCAGGCAGGAAGAGCCCTGGATCACAATTTGGAAGAACTGCATCTAGTCCCAGTTACATCCATCAACGACACTAGCTAATATAGTGGAAGATAACTGGACCCTAAGCAAATCCACAGCGTGTAAGTTGGTCAACCCATCAGGATGGTTAAAGTATCCATTTGTGGTCAGCTGTGGTGGCTCCTGCCTATAATCCCAGCACTTTGGGAGACTGAGGCGGGCAGATGACCTGAGGTCAGGGGTTTGAAACCAGCCTGGCCAACATGGCGAAACCCCATCTGTACTAAAAATATAAAATTAGCCAGGCGTGGTGGCACACGCCTGTAATCCTAGCTACTTGGGAGGCTGAGGCTGGAGAATCGCTTGAACCCGGGAGGCGGAGGTTGCAGTGAGCTGAGATCGCGCCATTGCACTCCAGCCTGGGCAACAAGAGTGAAACTCCGTCTCAAAAAAAAAAAAAAAAAAAAAAATCCTTTTTTTCCAAAAACCATATACCTAAGCACTGTTTTTTTCAAGAATTGATAACTCTGGTGGTGCATTAGGATGTGGTTTTGCAATATTTAAATTTTTTAGACACTTTTGCTATGTTTCAGTAATTGGGGTTATTATATAAATAGAATAGTATAAGCCCCATACTTTATTTTTATTTTTATTTTGAGATAGGTTCTCGCTGTGTCACCCAGGCTGGAGTGCAGTGGCACAATCTCGGCTTACTGCATCCTCGATCTCCTGGATTTAAGTGATCCTCCCACCTCAGCCTCCTCAGTAGCTGAGACTACAGGCATGCACCACCATGCCTGGCTAATTTTTGTGTTTTTTGTAGAGATAGGGTTTCACCATATTGCTCAGGCTCGTCTCGAATTCCCAAACTCAAGCAATCCTCCGTTCTTGGCCTTCTAATGTGTTGGAATTACCGGCATAAGCCACCATGCCCAGCCAAACCCCATATTATTTAATTCATCTTTAAATTAAATAATATATCAATATTTATAGAAAATATTTATACTAAATGTAATCCAGGCATAAGCTTTCTGCCCTAGTTAACGACTGGTTAACAGATGAATCTTGAAAGGATAAGAGACTATACAACAGTTAGAGAAGAACAGCTCCAAATTAGTCACTACAATTTGTTCCCCAGAATTTTCAGTACCCCAAATAAACCCATGCTCTCCCTGGGTTCCCTACCCTTTCCAGCAAGGATTAGGAGAATTCCCAAGAATCCTGTGGACTTGGGGTAAAAGTGTCCGTCCCCAGCTTCTGCACTTACAACTGCAGCAAAGGAGTCCATTTACTTTTTTAGTCGAAGTGAAACTCGGTTCCCTCTTGAAGTCGCTGCTTTTTCTGCATCTCTCTCACAAGATGGCTGATGTACCACTGGGCCTGCAGTTCATACATGGGTCCTCTTTGCTCCCACTGCCACTTCTAGATCATTCTCTCCATTCCCCAAAAACACTCAGGTCTGAGTCTCGTGTCAGTCAGCTACTCATGCATTAACGTTCCTTTTCCATCATGTACTGACTTCCCAGGTTATATACCCTCATTCCTTAATGAATTTAGATCTTGACTCCAGTATCATTCTCTTCAGCATTATTCCTGTGGTCATTCTTAGTGATTTCAACATCTATATAAAACATTATTAGTTACTTGGGAGGGTGAGGCAAGAGAATTGCTTGAACCTGGGAGGCAGAGGTTGCAGTGAGCCAAGATTGCGCCTGTGCATTCCAGCCTGGGCGACAGAGCAAGACCCTGTCTAAAAAAAAAAAGATTATTAGTACCCTGGTGTTTAGTAAGGTTTCTCCTGAAAGCAAGTCTGAAACAAGGACTTGGGATACAAGTGATTTCTTTGGGAGATAACCCAAGAAGCAAGAATGAGAAAGTACAGAGGTAAGATAAGGAAGGAGGAAAAACCTCTGTAAAGTGTGCCATCAAGGTCACTACCATGAACAAAGGGGACTCAAGTCCACTGAGACCTCTGGGAAGCATCCTGAGTGCCCCATAAAATTGTCCACCAACGGAACAGAGGTTGGGACACACACCCAGTGGCTGCTGACTCTCCTGGTTGGCGGTTGCTCCCGGAAGCATTGTCTTCCTTGTGCTTTGCTGCAGTTGTCTGTGGACCTAGCAGGCTCCTGGACCTTCAGAGAAGACCTCGAGGTGCAAGCAGAAAGGAGAGCTGCTCTTTTCACGTGGGAAAGTATCGGGGGCATCTGAGCTCACATAGAAATTTCATAGCCACTGATGAAATCAGAAATAGGTCAAGAGGATGTGACTGAACACCAAAAGCATCAGGTATGCCTGGCTTCTACATTTCTTAACCTCCCCTCTCCCAGTGATTCTGTTCTCCACCTCAACTACTCTCTCTTGCTCTCTTTTTTTTTTGAGACAGAGTCTCACTCTATTTCCCAGTCAGTGGGCAATGGTGTGATCTCCGCTCACTGCAACCTCCACCTCCTGGTTTCAAGTGATTCTCCTGCCTCAGCCTCCTGAGTAGCTGGGATTACAGGTGTGCGCCACCATGCCCAGCTAATCTTTGTATTTTTAGTAGAGACGGGGTTTCACCATGACAGCCAGGCTGGTCTCCAACTCCTGGCCTCAAGAGATCCGCACTCCTTGCCCTCCTAAAGTGCTGGGATTACAGGTATGAGCCACCGTGCCCAGCCAACTACTCTCTCCCTCTCAATCACAGTGTAGCCCTTGTCACTACCCGTAATGCTCCCAATAACTTAAGCTCAATTTCATTCTCCAACTATCACTTCCTGTATTTTCAGCTTAGTACCTCTTGTATCTTGACTCTGACAATCCTTAGACTCCAATGTGAATGTACAGTACTTTGACTCTACTGTCTTTTCACTGTTCTTTGCCCTCCTAATTCAGCTTAAATCCAAGGGTCGATCATCATACTCACTCTCTTGTATATACGGTCAACGCCCTCCATCACTCTCTCTCAGCAAAACCCCAACTTTGGTTATATTCAATTCTACGCCTGCACCCGAGTGGCTGAATATGTCTTTTGAATCAAACAAGTCCTGCCACTTACGAGCTGTGAGACCTTGGGCACATTAATTAACCCTGGTGAATGTTAGTTTCCTTAGCTATGCTGAGAGATCTCAATTAAAATTTGGGATAACTAGGCCGGGTGCGGTGGCTCAAGCCTGTAATCCCAGCACTTTGGGAGGCCGAGATGGGCGGATCATGAGGTCAGGAGATCGAGACCATCCTGGCTAACACGGTGAAACCCCGTCTCTACTAAAAAAATACAAAAAACTAGCCGGGCGAGGTGGCGGGCGCCTGTAGTCCCAGCTACTGGGGAGGCTGAGGCAGGAGAATGGCATGAACCCGGGAGGGAGAGCTTGCAGTGAGCTGAGATCCGGCCACTGCACTCCAGCCCGGGCGACAGAGCGAGACTCCGTCTCAAAAAAAAAAAAAAAAAAAAAAAAAAAAAAAAATTTGGGATAACTAGTCTCAGGTTGGCACTTAGGGCTGCCCAGAAATCATTATACATTTCTCTTTCCTCTCCCACCATCATAGATAATAATTTCCCATCTTCTCCTCTTCTTTCTTCTTAAACCTTGCATCATCCTCACTATCAGCTGATGACCTGGCTTCCAACTTCAATTAGAGAAGAGAAGCAATCGGAAGAGAACCTTCACTTCCAAGAGCCCATCTACTGTCTCGTGTCTATCCTACTAGTAGGTGTGACTGTCCATGGTGCTAAGCAAGGTGCACCTCTCCCTATGAGTGCCCTAAGTGCCATCCTCTTTCCTTACCAAGAACATGGTTCGGGCAAATTTTCTCCTTTGTATCCTTTCCATCATCATTTTTCCCCTTCTAAATGATGGATCATTCACATCAGCTACCTGACTCTTCTTCTTCTCAGGTGTGAAGTTTAAAAGATACTTAAGGCTGGGCGTTGTGGCTCACGCCTATAATCTCAGCACTCAGGGAGGCTGAGGCAGGTGGATCATCTGAGGTCGTTCGAGACCAGCCTGACCAACATGGAGAAACCCCATCTCTACTAAAAATACAAAAGTAACCAGGCGTGGTGACAAATGCCTATAATCCCAGCTTCTCAGGAGGCTGAGGCAGGAGAATCGCTTGAACCCGGGAGGCAGAGGTTGCGGTGAGCCAAGATCACGCCATTACACTCCAGCCTGGGCAACAAGAGCAAAACACTGTCTCAAAAGAAACAAACAAACAAACAAACAAAACATACTTAAAGTCTCTATAAGGAGGAATTAAATTCCTACATCAAATGTATTCATCTATGTAAAGTGCATAGAACTGTGCCTGACGTATGATCATAAGCATTGTATGTGTTAGGTCTTCTTCTTACTAAATTTACTGGGTGCTTACATGTATAATAC
Organism: Piliocolobus tephrosceles; assembly: GCF_002776525.5. Classification (NCBI taxonomy): domain Eukaryota; kingdom Metazoa; phylum Chordata; class Mammalia; order Primates; family Cercopithecidae; genus Piliocolobus; species Piliocolobus tephrosceles. The sequence goes on from NC_045446.1 coordinate 97,699,358, forward strand.
ATTTTTTTTTTCTTTTTCTTTTTTTTGAGATGGAGTCCTGCCCTCTCACCCAGGCTGGAATGCAGTGGTACAATCTCAGCTCACTGCAACCTCCGACTCCCGGGTTCAAGCAATTCTCCTGCCCCAGCCTCCCCAGTAGCTGGGATTACAGGTGCCCACCACCATGCCCAGCTAATTTTTGTATTTTTAGTAGAGATGGAGTTCCACCGTGTTGGCCAGGCTGGTCTTGAACTCCTGACCTCAGGTGATCTGCCTGCCTTGGCCTCCCAAAGTCCTGGGATTACAGGTGCAAGCCACTGTAATACATTATATTACAGATACAGACAAGGAAACTGTGACTCAGCAGGGTTAAGTAATGTACCCAATGTCTCATAGCTCATAAATGGCAGGATCTGTTTGGTTCTAAAGCACACACTCTTAAGCATTCTATGATAAATTCTGGGCCATTGATGCACAAGAATTCTTGGCCATTGGTGCACAAGAAAAGTCACCTGGGATGCTTAGGGAAAAGGTAGATTTGGGGCCTCACTCCTGACCTGTAGACTCAGAATCTTCAGAGGGCAGAGCCTAGAAATCTGCTTTTAAAATAAGCACCCCAAGTTATTTTGATGTAAATGATCAGCCACATTTGAGAAACTCCTTTACATATGTTTTACTGCATACATAGAAAACAAATGAGAAGAATAAAACAAACGGTTAAAAGCAGATATTTTAGGACGTGGGAGAGAAAAGGTTATAGAGAATTTTCATTTTGTAAGGTATTCTGGTTTAACATGATGGCTAAATTTTCTTAAATTAGCAGATGATTTTTTTTTTTTTTTAGACAGAATTTCACTTTTTATTGCCCAGGCTGGAATGCAATGGCGTGATCTCGGCTGACCGCAACCTCCCCTCCTGGGTTCAAGTGATTCTCCTGCCTCAGCCTCCCAAGTAGCCGGGATTACAGACATGCACCACCATGCCTGGCTAATTTTGTATTTTTAGTGGAGGAGAGATTTCTCCATGTTGGTCGGGCTGGTCTCGAACTCCCGACCTCAGGTGATCCTCCCACCTTGGCCTCCCAAAGTGCTGGGATTATAGGTGTGAGCCACCACGCCCAGTCAGCAGGTGATTTTTAAAAAGATTTTAAATAAATAAAAATAAAATTATCCCATTTTCTACTACTCACAAACACTGGTAACATTTTGAATATTTTTTCCAGTTTATCCACTATTCAGAGTAGGAAATAAAACTGTAGCTTTCTTTACAAAGTTGGAATTATGGCACATATGTGGAATTTTGCATCCTATATTTTTACCTATTATATTCTGAGCATTTTCCTATGTAATTAATCACGTAAGAGGCTATGAAATATAAGAAGGAACGGTTGCTTTTTATATGTCTTATACAAATATAAGAAGAAACATATGCTCATTTCTACTTGCCAACATAATTTCACAAAGCCCCTCTTACAACTTAAAAGCTTTGACTTTTAAGGTCAAAGGTGAGGTATGGTGGCTCACAACTGTAATCCCAGCACTTTAGGAGGCTGAGGTGGGAGGATTGCTTGAGGCCCGGAATTCGAGACCAGCCTGGCCAATATGGTAAAACCCCGCTTCTATATAAAAATTAGCTAGGCGTGGTGGCTCACGTCTGTAATTTCAGCTATTCAGGCCACTGAGGCATGAGAATCACTTGAACCTGGGAGGTGGGGGTTGCAGTGAGTGGCGATCATGTCACCTCCCTCTAGCCTGGGCGACAGAGCAAGACTCTGTCCCAAAAAGAAGAAGAAAAGAAAGTGTGAAAAAAAATAATTTTTTTCAGTAATTTATATCACACTGCTGAGTGAAAACAAGTGTGTTCAAGAATACAAGTAGTATACCATGATTTGTGGGGAGAGAAAAAATAATACATACATGAATGCTTATACATGCACAGAATGTCCTAGGAATTCATAAGAAATGTAACCGCTGTCTATGAGAAGAAAGAACAGATGCCTGGGGGACTGTGGAGGAAGACAGGCCTATTTTTAAAAAATTGTCCCCAAATATTTAATTATGAAAAATTTTAAACATATAAATGAGCTGGTTTTACACAGGGAACACTAGCATATCCACCACCTAGACTCTATCATTAACATTTTATTATACTAGCTCTATCTATCTATCTATCTATCTATCTATCTATCTATCTATCTATCTAGGTGTACATATATATTTTTTGAGACAGAGTTTCGCTCTTGTTGCCCAGGCTGAAGTGCAGTGGCACGATCTTGGCTCACTGCAACCTCTGCCTCCCGGGTTCAAATGATTCTCCTGCCTCAGCCTCCCAAGTAGCTGGGATTACAGGCATCTGCCACCATGCCCAGCTAATTTTTTATATTTTTAGTAAAGACGAGGTTTCACCACATTGGCCAGGCTGGTCTTGAACTCTTGATCTCAGGTGATCCACCGGCCTTGGCCTCCCAAAGCACTGGGATTACAGGCGTGAGCCACCGCACCCAGCCCGCTTTATCAATGTTTCTACCCAACCATCAGTTTATCTTATTTTTTGAAACATTTCCAAGTAAATTATAAACATAGATTCGCTTACTCCTAAATTCTTCAGTATGGATAGCATTAAACTCAATTTTGTTTACTATTTTCTCTTTTGAATTAAATGCATAAGTTTTTTTTTAATTTTTTTTTTTTTTGACAGCTACGTTGCACAGGTTGGTCTCGAACCCCTGGGCTCAAGTGATCTGCCTGCCTTCGCCTCCCAAAGTGCTGGGATTACAGGCCTGGGCCACTGTGCCTGGCTGAAATGCATAAATTTTAAGGTATACTGGCTGAGTTTTGACAAGTGCATACACCTGAATAACTGAAGTTGCTACCACAATATAGAACATTACATCACCCCAGAAAGTGAAAGGCCTACTTTTGATTGTATTATTTTTAGCACCTTCTGAATTTTGTATTATGTGCCTGCGCTATTTTTAAGAAATAAATATTTAAGCATTTTAAATATTTAAACATTTTTATAACAGTGGGCCGATTCTAAATTGGATGAGAAAGAGTGACAACAGAAGGAGATGGCAGATAACAAGTGGTGGTGTCAATGGAACGGAGAACTTATTGAAGCCAGAGTTGTAGCAGTGGTGTTTCCAGGACAAGTGAGTTAGGAAAATTGGAATGCTTTGGTTGACAGTGGGATGTTCAAATCAGACTCTCAAAAGTGTCTTAAGGTTCAGTTATAAAGTTCCTTTCATAAGCAAAGGGTGGAGATTAGGATACTAGTTTCCTTTCCCCTCCTACGCTCTCAAGTGCACACTGTATTTTTTTGTTTGCAGTTTTTTATCTTCTTTGTATTTATTTATTTATTTATTTTGAGATGGAGTCTCACTCTGTTGCCCAGGCTAGAGTGCAATAGTGCGATCTTGGCTCACTGCAATCTCCATCTTCAGGGTTCAAGCGATTCTCCTGCCTGAGTCTCCCGAATAGCTGGGATTACGGGTGCCCGCCACCACGCCCAGCTAATTTTTGTATTTTTAGTAGAGACAGGGTTTCATCATGTTGGCCAGGCTGGTCTCGAACTCCTGACCACAGGTGTTTGCCTCGGCCTCCCAAAGTGCTGGGATTATAGGCGTGAGCCACTGCGCCCGGCCTCTTTGCAGTATTTATCACAACTCCCACTAAGTGATATTTGACCTGTGTAACCATGCTTAACATTTGGCTACTTTATTAGGCCATAAATTCCAAGAGGGCAGAGGTCTTCTCTTTTATTTAATCCTGTATTTCCTGTGCCTAGTACATACACGTGCTCAAACAAGTATTAACTACTTGACTGGATTCTTTAAGTAGGTGCATCCCTCTTCTCTGCTTTTAGTCAAGAGCTCTTACTTATTTCTACACATTATGGCCGTATGAAGGCTGTTTGTAAACGTGCATAATACAATACCAGGTATCCTGTAGGTTCTACATGTAAATTATATTCTCTTATTGGCCAGTGCTTTGTGGTCTGAAGGGGTAAAACCTGCGGGCTTATAGTTTAGGATCTTCTAGGATAATGTGCCTTGAGAAAATCAAAGATTAATATTCATTACCTAAACAATCTTTTTTTTTTCCCCAAACTTTTTTGTAAAGATGAGGGTCTTGAACTGGCCTCAAGTGATCCTCCCCCTTCGGCCTCCCAAAGCGCTTAGCAATATTTTATCTAAGTGCCAGACATTCTTGAATATAAATATTAAGAGTCAACACGCTTGCGCACTCGACACATATTTACTGGGCGCATTCGATGCACCAATTATTGAAGACAGCCGTTTTAAGCATTTCACGGCAATGCAACTCCCTTAACACCGAGTCTGGGATTTGGGGAGGAGTGCGGGAAAACGCCAGGTCCCGCCAGCAGAGGGCGCGGTCCTGGCCTCGTTGCGGCCTTGGGACCCACCGAGGCTTCCAGGCTCCCACGCTCGCTCCCGAGCGCGTCCCCGCCCTCGCGTCACGTGACGCGGCCGCAGAACCTGAGCTGCCGGGCCTAAGCCGAGCTAAATTCGTTGCGGGTGGCCGCGGAGGGTGCAACCACAAAGGCTAATCCGAGGGAGTCGAGGAGGCTCGTGGGGTCGATGCTTCCTCTTCCAAGTCAGGTCGGCTCCCGTTACCTTCTCGGCAGCATTCGCCGTTCCCGTCTTCCTGAGCGCGTGCATGAGGTCTTTCGCGTGGGGAAGCTCTGGTGACCATGTAGGGGACAAGAGTGAGGAAGCTCCTGGTGCTTGGGACGAGGTCAGCGCTGTCGGCACGCCGCCCCCGCGCCCGCCACACCCCGGTGCGGGCCGGCGGGCCCTGGGCCCTCGTGGGAACTCCGGCCTCCGGTCAAGGCCTGGCCGGGAGCGCCACAAATTCTCGCGTCGTCTCGCGAGAGTCCAAGTTGAAGGAACATGGCGACGTCTAATCTGTTAAAGGTAAGACCCTCACTGCAGCTTGGATTTTACTGTGTGGCTGCTGGGTTCTGCTCTTCGGGAAAGGCATGGTTCAGGTTCAGCTGCGAAATGTGGGAGTGTTCAGGAGTTGTCCACTGGCAGGGAAGCCGCGGTGGCAGCCGGCGAGGACCGGAACGCGGGTCTGTGGCCTTGGGGTCGACAGGCTCTGGTGGTCCCTCCCGCCAACTGGCCGCTGGGAGAAAAGCCTGACTGAGCGCTGGCGGGGAGCGATGCTTTCAAGGGACCAGCTCTGGCTGGGAGCGGGAGATGAATGGTCGTGCGGTGTCCTGACCAGGTGGGCCGTTAGTACTGTTAGGTCTCAGTTTTTTGTAAAGCAGTGTCTAAGACGCATCAAAGGAAAAACCAAGAAAATGCTGCCTAGCAGGTTTCAGTGACTCGACCCCCCAGTTCTTCCATTTCTGTTCTCGTTCTCTCTGCACGAAATTCCAAGTCAGACCAGCAGTGCCTCCCACTCCACCCCCCTTCCTCCCTTTTCTGCGTGTTACACCTTCCCTCCTAATTCTCCCATTCTTGAGTTCATCTTTTTCCTTTTTCTTAGGAAACTGCTTCCTAACCCCCACCCCTATTACGGGGCACAAGCAGATGACTACTGATGAAGCGATACCATCGTTTTAGGGCACAGGAAAGTTACCTTGTCAAAGACAATGTTTAAAGTTAGTTTTATATAGCAAGGGAGATCTAGGCCCACAGGGGCAGATTCTCCACCAGTTAAAAAGTTTGGAGAAGAATGAGGAAGACTTGGAACTAGTCTGTTCTGTGTATGCGTCTGTAGTAGTTAATCATTTGCCTTAAAATACGACAGAAATGGGGGTATTGATTAGCTCAGGGAACATAATATTAATGGCAAAAACCGCAGTTACTTTTGCACCAGCCTAATACAAAGGATGAACCACCTCTTCCTCAGACCTCTCATGCCTTCAGGCAATGTGGACGAATACTAGAAAATAATACAAAAGAAAATGTGTGGGAACCTAACCATCGTATCTTCTTTAGACCACTGATATTTGATTGTCTAACAGATGGGACTGCCTCATAAAATGAAGAACAAGTTTTACTAAGAGGTGGGAGTACTGTATATATCACCTTTTGAAAGGGAGAGGGGCCCTAGAATTAGACTCCCTGAATAGCCACCACTTAAAAGCTGTATGACTTTGGGCAAGTTTCCTTATGAGTAGGACAGCAGTATCGGTAGCACCTGTATCGTAGGACCATTGTGAAGATTAAATTAGTTAATGTATCTATAATGCTTAAAACCGTGCCTGGCACTTAATTAGTATAATACAATAAATTACTAGAACTACTCCCCCTCTTTCTTTAAGAAAACTAATTCAGGGGAATTGAGTAACCCATCCCACTCTGCTTTTCTCTTTTGCAATGGTATAGCAAAATTCCCATGCTTTACTTCAGAAAGAAAATTTGTGGACTGGGCACAGTGGCTCACTCCTGTAATCTCAGCTCTTTGAGAGGCCAAGGTGGGAGGGTTGTTTTAGATACATTCATCTTCACAGTGTTCCTACACTATAGGTGCTATTGATAATTCTGAGTAAGAGGTTATAGTTAACTATGATCACGCCACTGCTCTGTGAGACTGGAAAAAAAAAAAAGGAAAGATAATTTGTTTAATTTCTTTTTTTTTTTTTTTTTTTTTTTGAGACGGAGTCTCGCTCTGTCACCCAGGCTGGAGTGCTGTGGCCGGATCTCAGCTCACTGCAAGCTCTGCCTCCCGGGTTTATGCCATTCTCCTGCCTCAGCCTCCTGAGTAGCTGAGACTACAGGCGCCCGCCACCTCGCCCGGCTAGTTTTTTTTGTATTTTTTAGTAGAGACGGGGTTTCACCATGTTAGCCAGGATGGTCTCGATCTCCTGACCTCGTGATCCGCCCGTCTCGGCCTCCCAAAGTGCTGGGATTACAGGCTTGAGCCACCGCGCCCGGCCTAATTTGTTTAATTTCTGAAGACTCCTGTTGCATCTGTACGGTGACATAAACAGTATCTATGCTATTCATTGAAATGTGTTTAAGAAGTAATTTTGTCCCTGATTCTGCGAAATTTTGACTTGTTGATTACCTGGATATAAAGCAAGGTCTTTTTCTCCCCAAAAATAACTCTCAGAAAAGTAAGTCACTGTTCTACTCCTTACAAAACCTCACAAAGGATTGTTTGGAGAAGCTACTTTGGTCCATATTAGTTAAGTACTTACCTGTGGAGGCGACTTTGGTTCAGATTAGTTAAGTACTTACCTTGTGGAAATTCTGAATCTACAGCCACAGCACAGACCTGTGAATGGAAAAACTGCCTGAATATACAGAAAACAGGTACTCAGGGTTTAGGTTTAAAAGCTCACAAGAATTTAAAAAAGTGTTTTAACTTGAACATTTACAAATAAAGGGAAGGTGATAATACTTTGAAAAAAAAAATCTAGTAAGTGACTCACTCTGGTGAACATGAAGACAGGTGCCAATGATACATTGGGAAAAATTCAATGACATTGTCTTATGAAATGTTTATTAAGGGAAAAAGCTGAATTTCTAAATGAATATTATTTTATATAGTAGATGATTTTAAAGATGTATAATGTAATAGACATTATAAATGAACATTTGATTCTTTTATCTATATATATCTAAAAGTTTATGTATTCAAGTGGGCCAGAAAATCTTTTTCTATCCTCATTGGGAGGTGATGAGGGATTGCCTTATATAGTAGCCCCTGCTACCCATTACCCACCATCCCCCACTTACCCCCAGGGAATATTCCAAGACCCCTGTGGATGCTTGAAACCGTGAACAGTACCAAACCTTATATATACTGTTTTTTCTGATCTGATTACCAAGAGGACTACTAAGTGACTAATGGGAGAGTAAGGTGTACAACATGGATATACTGGATGGAGCCAGACTGTGGGAGATTTCAACACAGTGCTCAGAATGTGCAATTTAAAACCCATTGTTTCTTTCTGGAATATTTTTTGTCTAATATTTTCAGATCCTGGTTTACCACGTGTCACTGAAAGTGGAAAGTGAGACCGAGGATGAGCATGGATGACTATTTGTACATTAAAAAGTAACTAATCATCAAGTGGGAAGACTGAAGTTTGTCTTTGGGAGAAATGTAGTGAGACCTCTGCAGGGTAGTTCTGTAACATAATTTGTAGGATTATTTAAATTCAAGGTAGCTGGTGCTACCTTGAATAGAGACAGAACTGGCTGGGGAGTGGCTAAATTAGCCTCATACCCGTTTTTGATGGGTTTAATAACTTGGTTCATTAGAAAAATGCCTTTGACATTGTACAGTTAGATTTCACCAGAGCATTTTTGACAAAACTAGGTCCCATGGTCAAAATGGAGAAGTGTGGGCTTGATGAGACCACTATTAGAATTTGATTCATTATCAAACAACTATACCTGAAGGTATGGTTCAGGTAATGAATGATAATGAAGGATAATAAATCAGTCCTTGAAGGAGGCCTTTAGTGTTGTGCTGAAAGTATATGTCCTTACTTACTTTATCAGTAAGCTGAATAAAGTTAAGTTTATTGAATTTGTGGAGGACACAGAGTTCAAAAGGATAGCTAATATGTTTTGAAAGATTCAAAACTTTCTTCTTTTTTTTTCTTGGAGACAAGGGACAGAGTCTTACTCCGATGCCAAGGCTGGAGTGCAGTGGCACAATGACGGTTCACTGCAGCCTGAACTTCCCGGGCTCAGGTGATTCTCCCACCTCAGCCTCCTAGCTGGGACCAGCATGTCCTAGTGTGCACCAGCATACCTGGCTAATTTTTTATGGAAATGAGGTTTCCCCGTGTCGTCCAGGCTGGTCTTGAACTCCTGGGCTCAAGCCATCTGCCAGCCTTGGCTTCCCAAAGTGCTGGGATTACAGGCTTGAGCCATCACACATAGCTCAAAACTTTCTTGATGTGTAACTTAGAAGTTAGAAGCCAATGTCATAAAAATCACCAGCTTTTCTTTCTATTTAATTTTTTTTTTTTTTTTTTTTTGTTTAAGATGGAATCTTGCTCTGTTGCCAGGCTGGAGTTCAGTGGCGCGATCTTGGTTCATTACAACCTCCACCTCCCAGGTTCAAGTGATTCTCCTGCCTCAGCCTCCCAAGTAGCTGGTGAGGGGGGACTGCAGGCATGCACCACCACATCCAGCTAATTTTTGTATTTTTAGTAGAAACGGTTTCACCATGTTGGCCGGGATGGTCTCCATCTCTTGACCTCATGATCCACCTGCCTCTGTCTTCCAAAGTGCTGGCATTATTGGCGTGAGCCACCACGTCAGGCTGCTTTTCTTTTTTAATATTGGAATTTGACTCTAATAATTGTATTGTCTGTTTAAAGCAAGCGGACTATTGCTGGATCTTAGAAGTCTTTCAGCTATGTAAAGATTTGTGTAGCACATTTTGACATAATACAGTTATCAACTGCTTAGGGGTTTATATTTCTGAAAACCTTTCCATATAACTACTTTATCTTTGTTGTTTTTCCTTAGAAAGTGTGTCTGTAGAACGTTCGTAGGGATCTGATATTATAATTTTATCTTCTGTTTTAGATTACTTTGAACATGTAATTATGATTATTCCTTTTCTTTTGCAATTACCATCTTGGCCCTTAGTGCTCATTTTTTTCATTTCCAGTTCATTGTTCTACTCCAAACAGCAATTGTTTAAACCTTTTTTTGCTGAGCCTCACAACCCCCCGCCCCCCCCTTTTTTTTTTTGAGACAGACTCTCGCTTTGTCGCCCAGGCTGGAGTGCAGTGGCGCTATCTCGGCTCACTGCAGCCTCCTGGGTTCATGCCATTCTCCTGTCTCAGCCTCCCGAGTAGCTGAAACTACAGGCACCCGCCACCATGCCTGACTAATTTTTGTATTTTTAGTAGAGACAGCGTTTCACTGTGTTAGCCAGGATGATCTCAATCTCCTGACCTCATGATCCGCCCGCCTCGACCTCCCAAAGTACTGGGATTACAGGCGTGAGCCACTGCACCCGGCTCCCCTCTTAATTCTTAGCACGTTACTTTACCCAGCTATTTGAAGTGCCTTTAACTTCCTTGGTCGATACCACACATTTTTCTTGTTTCTCCTGTATTCTCCTCTGTTCCATGCTACCTCCCAAATTGTCTCCTGCTTGTTCTTGTTCAGTCCTCATCTTCCCCCCAGGACTTGGTGGTATGTCCCCTCTTTTTTTTTTTTTCAGTTTCCCGTTTTTCTCACTCCTATGCCTATAAGAAAGTTCATGTGTTGCCTCATATAAACTTCTTTTTTTTTTTTTTAGAGACAAGAGTTTCACTCTTGTTGTCCAGGCTGGAGTGCACTGGTGGGATCTCCACTCCCTGCAACCTCCGCCTCCCGGATTCAAACAATTCTTCTGCGTCAGCCTCCTGAGTAGCTGGGATTACAGGCACACAGCAGCACACCCAGCTAATTTTTGTATTTTTAGTAGAGACGTGATTTTACCATGTTGGCCAGGGTGGTCTCAAACTCCTGACCTCAAGTGATCCACCTGCCTCGGCCACCCAAAGTATTGGGATTACAGGCATGAGCCCCTGCACTCTGCCTCCTCATCATATGAACTTTTATTCTGCCTCTAACTCAAACTTTTGTCCATTTCTCACTGTCACAGTTCTTGGAAAAGCAGCCCCCATTTGCTGCCTTTATAATTCTTAGCCCTTTAACTTACTGTAATATGGCTCACTCTTCTCTCCTACCCAGTTGTATAGAACCTGTCAGTCGTAAAAGCATTAGCAACCTCCTGATTATCAAATGAGATTCTTCTCTGATAATATTTATCCTCTTTTCTGGCATTATTGCTCTTTTCCTCTGCTTCTCTTTTGGTTTTTATGACATTCCCTTCTTGGTCTGCTGTCTCTCAAATCACCTTTGTTTTTCACTGACTTCCCTCCCCTGTCCCCAATAGAATTATTTCCCAGGATTTTATCTTCAGCCCTTTTCTATCTTTGTATGTTTTTTTCTGGGACAGTCTTAACTCCCATGATTTCACTATTTTTATCTCTTAGCTCTGATCTGAGCTCTAGATCAAAATGCAATTCTCACCATATCACTTTCCTGTTCAGATACCTTTGATGATTTAAATTATTTGAGATCTTTCCAGCTGGGTCTTCTCCTGATAACAACTAGTATCCTCTCTCTCTGTCTCTTGTCTCTCTCTCTCTCATACATGTGTGTGCACACACCCCGACCTGGCTGGTTACTTGTTGGCTCACTAGCATGCCAGAGGTCATTTTCTGCCTAATAACTAACTCTTAACTCTCATTCTGTCCCTTTCTAATTGGATCTAGTGAGATGGAGTCACAAGAAGGCAGTAGTGTATAACTGAACCACAAGAGAAATCAAACATTAAACTGAAATATGATTCATACTACTTCTCTTCTCTCAGTGGAAGTTTTGTTTATCCTTTAAGAGGAAAGAAAATGGAAATGTAAAGCAGTGATTCAGAGTGTGTATAGAGGCCAAGCGTGGTGGCTCATGCCTGTAATCCCAGCACCTTGGGAGGATGAGGTGAGAGGATTACTTGAGGCCAACCTGGGCAATATAGCAAGACCCTGTTTCTGTAAAACAACAACAATAAAAAGTGTCTGTAGAATTTATTCATTATTAAAATAACTTTATTGACACCTGTGCACGAGGCACCATGGAGAATGCAAAGATATATAGAACAATGTCCATGCTCTTTGGGAATTTGCCATGTACTGAAGGAGATTAAAAGTTACTCATGATTTACTGTAAGGCAAAGGTTTCAGATGTGTTACCAATTGCTCTATGCTCCCTCACAGATTGAGGACATAATTTCTGGTGGGATGATCAGTGAAAATTTTATGAAGAAAGTGTTGGAGCTGGATTTTGAATAATGGGTAAACTTTTTGTAGGTGGTAATTAGGAGAAAATTTGGCAGGAATCTAGGCTAGATCAGTTTGGCTGCAGTGTAAGGAGGGCTGCATGCTGTGTTAGATATTCTGTATGAATAGTGTTCCTTGGGACTGTTGCAGCATAGAAACCCAGAATACAGGGAAACAACAAGAGGGATAGGAGTAAAAGGGAAGTCGGGTCAGATTACAAAGGGCCTTCAGTACTAGGCAAGGGGGTTTGAAATAAAGTTCTATAGTTACTGAGGAATATTTGAAAAATATGTGAGCAGAGGTACTCTCAAGCCGTCAATCTATCTTTGGCTTTTACACATAAAAGTTATTACTTCTATTTTCAGTGTATTTATACTCTGCTTGTGAGATGGCCATGGATGAGGGGCATTTGTGCCAGTGACATCTTGTTCATTGAAACCATAACCATAACAGGAATAATTAAGTCTATGGGAAATAAATTTATTCATTGAACAAGAATTTAATATTTCCTAATTCTATGTAGATAATGATGAACTAGGCAGACAGCTCCTGCCCTTGTGTAATTTACATTTTTGTTGGGAAGAGAGACAATAAACATAAACAGTTAAATACATACTGTAGCTCAAGTTGTGATAGGTACTATGAGAAAAACAACCAGGGTAAAGGAGAGAGTAGAGTGCTCAGTACTATGATTATTATTATTATTTTATTTATTTATTTATTTATTTTGAGACAGGGTCTTGCTCGCTTGCCTAGGCTGGAGTGCAATGGCATGATCTTGGCTCACTGCAACCTCCACGTACTGGGTTCAGGCAATTTTCCTGTCTCAGCCTCCCGAGTAGCTGGGATTACAGGTGCCCACCACCAAGCGCAGCTAATTTTTGCAGTTGTAGTAGAGACGGAGTTTCACCATATTGGCCAGGCTAGTTTCGAACACCTGACCTCAAGTGATCTGCCTGCCTCAGCCTCCCAAAGTGCTGGGATTATAGGCGTGAGCCACTGCACCTGGCTTATTTTTGATAAGATAGTGAGGGAATGCCTCTGAGGAGATGGTATTTGAGGTAAGACCAGAATGAAGCAAGGGAGCAAGTCATGTACATATTTAGAAGAGTTCCTTCTAGAGGGAACAGCCAGTGTGAAAGCACAGAGTCAGAATCATGTTTGGCAAGGAATATGGATGTGATACAAAGATTTGAATATTGTTGGTGAATGTGGTTAAGATATATAACCAGAGAATTCTTTTTAATATGTCTAGTTAAGTATAAATGAGAACCTCATTAAGAACTTGTCAATTTTTCATTGGGTTGATAGAAATTGCCCTCTTGAAAGGCACATCTAAGAGGGACATGAACCTTAGAGCAGCCTTCCCCTACTTCAGTGTACTGTCCTAGAGAGGTGGTTGCATTTGACACAGCCTAGGGAGAAAACGAATTTCAGGGGTGTCTCTGTTGGTCATGGGAAGGAATGGGAGAGGAAATAGTGGACTAATCAGTAACTGTAAAACTTTAGGATACATGTAAATGGTAGAATCTTTCATGTTCTATGAAAATAAATGATTGAAAAATTACCATAATCTGGAGGTGATGTATGTTAAATAAAACTTCTAAAAGGAAGTGGCAGCTCAGGATAAATTTTGATCAGTCATTTTTCAGTGGATTAGAGGAGGGGAATGTTAGATTGCTGGAAGGTAGAAAGAGGACACTAGGCATCTTTCTAGTAAAAAAAAAGAGGTTTTGTTTTTGTTTTTGTTTTTGTTTTTTTTGAGAGGAGGTTTAACTCTCACACAAGCTGGAGTGCAGTGGCATGATCATGGCTCACTTCAGTCTTCATCTCCCAGGCTCAAGCGATCCTCCCACTTCAGCCTCCTGAGTGGCTGAAACTACGGGCACATACCACACTAGGCCTGGCTAATTTTTTATAGGGATGGGATCTCACCATATTGCCCAGACTGGTCTCTACTCCTGAGCTCCAGGGATCTTCCTGTGTAGGCCTCCCAAGGTGCTGGGATTACAGGTACGAGCAAAAGAGCCAGTCAGCCAGAGAGGTTTTTCTTTCCTTTTCTCTTTTCTTTTTCTTTTTCTTTTCCTTTTCTGTTGAGACGGGGTCTCACTCTGTCCCCCAGTCTGGAGTACAGTGGTGCAGTCAGCTCCCTGCAGCCTTGACCTCCTCAGGCTCAGGTGTTCCTCCCACCTCATCCTCCCACAGGTGCAACACCATCATGCCCAGCTCATTCAAAAAATTTTTTGAGACAGGGTTTTGCCATGTTGCCCAGATATGGATTTCCTGGGCTCAAGCAATCTGCCCCATCCTCCCAAAGTGCTGGGATTCCAGGCGTGAGCTACAATGCCTACCTGAGGTTTCTCTTAATAAATATTTGCCTAGTGTCCTGGTGAACCCAGTTGTCATTAAAAGCCATTTGCCTCCTGCCTTGGTTAGTAGGTGGAGGAAACAGATGCCTGATATGCTCTGTAAAGAAAGCAGGACTGGGTGCAGTAACTCACGCCTGTAATCCCAGTGATTTGGGAGGCCAAGGTGAGAATATTCCTTGAGGCCAGGAGTTTGATACCAGCCTGGGCAACCCCATTTGTACAAAAAACAAAAAAAAACAACAACAAAAAAGCAGGATACAGCTCAGGTTAAAACTTTGGTCAGAGGCTGGATGCAGTGGCTCATGCCCAACACTTCGGGAAGCTGAGGCAGGAGGATCACTTGAGGCCAGGACTTGGAGACTAGACTGGGCAGCATAGCAAGACCTACCACCTCTACAAAAATAAAAATTAAAAAAAAAGTTGGTCATATCCATGGAGTACATACAAATAGTATCAAAGGTAATTGATCTGTGTAACTGGAGTTTGTTCATTCCATAAAAATCTGAGCATTTAAGGTGTACTGGATACCATTTTAAATGTCAGTTAGGCTGGGCACAGTGGCTCACACCTGTAATCCAAGCACTTTGGGAGTCGAGGTGGGCGGATTACCTGAGCCCAGGAGTTTTAGACCACCCTGAACAACATGGTGAAACTCGTCTCTACAAAAAAATTTTAAAAATACCTGGGGGTGGTGGTGTACAGTTGTAGTTCTAGCTACTCAGAAGGCTGAGTTGGGAGACTTGCTTGAGCCCAGGAGGTTGAGGCTGCAGTGAATTGAGATTGCACCACTGTACAGACTGGGCGACAAAGCAAGACTCTGTCTCCAAAAAAGTGTCAGTGAATATGACAAAGTTCTTAGACTTTGGAGCTTATATCCTGATGGATGAATACTGACACTAAAGACATAAAGAATACACTTGCATAGTTTTTGCTGGTAATTAGGATAGTAGCGAGAACAACATGATAAGATGTTCAAGGCCAGATGCGGAGGCTCACGCCTGTAATTTCAGCATTTTGAGGAGCCCAGGTGGGAAGATCACTTAAGCCCAGGAGTTCAAGACCAGTCTGGGCAACATGGTAAGAGCTCGTCTCTACAAAAATTTAAGAATTATCCAGGCATGTTGGTACATGCCTATAGTCTCAGCTACATGGGAGGCTGAGGCAGGAGGATTGCTTGAGCACAGAAGATCAAGGCTGCAGTAAGCAATGTTCATGCTACTGCACTCTAGCCTGGGCGACAGCGTGAGACACTGTCTCAAAAAAAAAAAAAAAAAAGAGTGTTCGGAAGGTGGAGCCCCTATTTTACTCACTTATTTACAACAGAAAATAATTTTTCACCAAAAAACTGCGTTTGACTGTTTTTTGTTGAATGTTCTTTCTCTCCCACATGTTGACATTTCAGCCAAATCCCATAGCTTTCCTGGGCTTTTCTTAAAAGTCTGGTTATTCCAAATTAAAATTTCAGTCTCATAGCCAATCAGAGTGTCTCTTCTACCATCTCAAGACTTTGTCTCTGGTTGTGCAGAGAGAAATGGAGGAAGGGCATTTTTCTTAGGTTGGTTGGGGAGGCCTCTCTGAGGTAACATTGGAACTGAGACCTGAATGATCTACATTCTAAGGCAAAGGTCTTGAGGTGCAGTGATGAGCTTGGCCTGTTTGAGGAACATCTTTAAAAGGTTGCTGTGGCTGGAACATAGTGAGAATTGCAGTAGTGAGAATTGCCGGTATTCAAATATATATAATCAGCCCTCAGTATTCATGAGTTCCATGTCTATGGATTCAACCAACCAAAGATTAAAAATACTCAGAAAAGGCCAGGCGCGATGGTTCATGCCTATAATCTCAGCACTTTGGGAGGCTGAGGCAGGCGGATCACCCGAGGTCAGGAGTTTTAGACCACCCTGGGCAACATGGTGAAACCCCATCTCTACTAAAAAAAGACAAAAATTAGCTGAGCGTGATGGCACATGCCTGTAGTCCCAGCTACTCGGGAGGCTGAGGCAGGAGAATCACGTGAACCCGGGAGGCAGAGGTTGCAGTGAGCCGAGATCACTCCATTGCACTCCAGCCTGGGTGACAGAGTGAGACTATATCTCCAAAAAAAAAAAAAAAAAAAAAAGAGAAACATCACATATATGCACTTAGTATGGCACCTGCACACATTTATTTTTATTAAGCCACCTCACTTTTGTTGATATAAGAAAGGTTTTATGAATCCCTAATAGATGCAAGTAGTGTACTTGCAATATAACAGTGGTTATGAGCTCAGCCTCTGGAGCCACACTGCTTGGGTTGGTCTCCAGGTTCTGCCATTTGCTAGCTGTGTGATATTGGGCAAGTTACTTAACATCTCTGTGCCTCAGTTTCTGTATCTATAAATAGCAGTAATCTTAAAAAAAACTTAGAAAAAAAATTGCATCTGTATTGAATATGTACAGATCTTTTTTCTTATAATTCCCTAAACAATACAGTATAGCAGCTATTTTCATAGCATTTACACTATAGTAGGTATTATAAGTAATTTAGAGATGATATAAAGTATATGGCAGGATGTGCATGGGTAATAAGCAAACGCTGTGACATTTTATATCAGGGACTTGAACATCTATGGGTTTTGGTGTCCCGAGGGGTGGGGTGGGGTGAGGTGGGTCCTAGAATCATTTCCCCACCTATACCAAGGGACAACTGTACAGTAGTTTGATTCTTCTGGATAGTGGGGATTGGCAAATGGGGTTTTAAAATCACATAACTGGGAGCAACCGTGGCTTCATAAACAGTAAGGGAACCCACACATTCAAATAGCTAACCTCATAATTTACACGAATTATCTAAAATATGCCAAGTGGCTTCCTTTGGTAAAGTTATTAGAGTGCCATTAATTGGATATACAGTCATTTACTGCATATTGATGTTTTGGTCAACAACGGATCACATATATAATAGTGGTCTTATAGGATTGTAGTGGGAGCTAAAAACTTCCTGTTGTCTGGCAATGTTTCTTGTAGCCCTTGTAATGTAGTAGTGCAGTGACATATCACTTATGTCTGTGGCAATGCTGGTGTACTTGAACCTATTGTGCTGCCACTCTTATCAAAGTCTAGCACATATAATTGTATATAGTACATAATCCTTAGATAATAGGCTAATAAAATTATTCTAATAATAATAAATGACTGTTACTGGTTTATGTATATCTTAGTCCATTTGTGTTGCTATAAAGGAATACCTGAGACTGGGTAATTTATAAAGAAAAGATTTATTTGGCCCACAGTTCCGTAGGCTGGTGAGGTCCTCAGCCCGCTTCTACTCATGGCAGAAGGTGAAGGGGATCCTGTGTGTGTAGAGATCACACGGCAAGAAAGGAAGCAGGAGAGCGGGGAGAGCTACCAGACTCTTTTTAACAACCAGCTCTCAGGGAACTAACAGAGTGAGAACTCACTGCTCACCACCCTGCCCCCACCCCCACTCTCGTTAATCTGTTCATGAGGGATCCACCACCATGACCCAACACTTTTCATTAGGCCCGCTTACAATATTGGGGATCAAATTTCAACATGAGACTTGGTGGACAAACATCCAAACTGTAGTAGTACATTTATGGTTATATACTTGTTACTGTTTTTTTAGAGTGTGTACCCTCTAATAAGTTTAAAAGTTAACTGTAAAATAGCTTCAGTCAGGTCATTTAGGAGGCATTTCAGAAGAAGGCCTTGTTATCATAGATGACAGCGCCATTCAGGATAGTGTTCCTGAAGACTTTCTAGTGGGACAAGATGTGAAGGTTGAAGACAGTGGTGGTGATTATCGTGGTGCTGTGGCATCCTAGGCTACTGTGTGTGTCTGTCTTAGTTTTTAATGAAAAAGTTTAAAAATAAAAAACCTTTTTTAATAGAAAAGTTTATAAAATAAGGGTATAAAAAAAGTAAATATGTTTGTGCAGCTGTATAATGTGTTTGTGATTTTTTTTGTTGTCTTCTTAAAATAGAGACAGGGTCTTACCATGTTGCCCAGTCTGGTCTCAAACTCCTGAGCTCAAGTGATCCTTGTACCTCAGCTTCCCAAAGGGCTAGGATTAGAGGCGTGAGCCACCGTGCCTGGCCCTGTGTTTGTGTTTCAAGATAAGTGTTATTTACAAAAAAGTCAACAAGTTTTCCAAAAAGAGGAAAGGTTTTTAAAGTTAAAAAGTCACAATAAGTCTAAATTAATTTATTATTGAAGAAAAACATTTTTGTATAATTTAGCATAGCCTAAGTGTTTATAAAGTGTACAGTAATATATGGTAATGCCCTAGACCTTCACATGCACTCACCACTCACTCACTGACTCACCTAGAGCATCTTCCAGTCCTGCAGGCTCTATTCATGGTGAGTGCCCGATTTAGGTAAGTGCCCGATTTAGGTGTACCATTTTTTAGTTTTCATACTGTATTTTTGCTGTACCTTTTCTATGTTTAGATACACAAATACTTACCATTTTGTTCTAATTGCCTCCAGCTTCAGTACAGTTACATGCTGTATAGGTTGGTAGCCTAGGATAAATACCATATAGCTGAAGTGTGTAGTAGGCTCTACCATTAGATTTGTGTAAGTACATGCTGTTATTTTCACACAACGATGAAATTGCTTAATGATGCATTTCTCAGAATGTCATTAAGTGACGCATGGCTGTAATCCACAATCAGTGTGGTGGAAACTTCACAAATCTTAAAACAACTAAACTGTGGTTGTGTGTTGTTCAAAATGTTATGGGCATGTAAAAGTAAGGTGATAAAAAAATGCCATTAATTCTGTGGATGCCATTGTTTCTTGCTTTTCCTTCAGCTTGTCTTTTCACCTTAGCTTTTCTTAAACCTTTGTCATAAGCAAGATGTAGCAAGATATACAGCAGTAATAACAAATTCTTTGTTTCTTTGTTTTATTTTTAAATTTTATTTTTATTTTAAATTTTATTTTTCTTACTCTGTCACTAAGGCTGGCGTGCAGTGGCATGATCATAGCTCACTGCAGCCTTGAATTCCTGAACTTAAGCAGTGCTCTTGCCTCAGCCTCTGGAGTAGTAGTCCACCACCACACCCAGCTAATATTTTATTTTATGTTACATTGTTGTGTTATGTTATGTTATGTTATGTTATGTTATGTTATGTTATGTTATG